>NC_086319.1:71332905-71632905 GCF_036172605.1 Pelobates fuscus
TTAGTCTATTTTGGTGGCAAGAGCATGAAAAAATGGCAACAAAGATAGTGCAGGAGTTCTTCCTGAGGGAAGCTCTCCCACAATCCTTTGATGTGAATGTTTCATGCCCAAGACTTATTTTCAATAAGCATCATATGTGAACTTAAACCTGTGTAGTTCCTCTGTAGAGCTTGTGTATAGTATGTAGCTGTTTGTGCTCCTCTGGAAGTACCCACATCCTCCTCCCCGACTACCACCATGTCCACTTGGAGCATGGCTTGTATTTTTTTCAGTAGGGCTTTAATGAGTGCTTTATTGGAGGGGCCATTATCCCTGTTGGTTGAAGGGTTAGATGCACTGACCCATGAAGGTGGCATAGCAACTGGGATGTCTCCCAGACTGTAGGCCTCAGAGGAGGCAGAGGATTAGGCCTTCCCAGGTAGCATCTTGGACAAAGTAGGCCTTGTTGTTTGTCTGAGCCAGCTGACACAATAAAAAACTGAAAAATAAAAAATAAGCCTATGGGGGTCAACATGACCCTAATATTAATATAATGGAGGTTGTGGTGATGGGGGTGGCATATCTACTAAACAGTGAGCGCCAGCTGCTGTTCACTTTAACTATAAATTAACAACTGTGCAGCCATTCCTTGTAGATGGGGGGATTAAAACATAAACAACAGATGATATCCTAATGTCCTGCCCACAACAATTGTCAGCTTTTGGAGGTTAATTAATAAACAGGGAGGGGACCTAGAGTCTACCCGCCATCTCCCCCATAAGTGGTGGGTGGGAGATATAATTAAAATACCTGGGGGATCTAATGTTTTCGCCAGCATCCACCCTTTGGCAGCAGTGGGGGTTATAATCATAAATCATGGGGGGGACCGAATAATGTCCCCTCATGCCTTACTCATAGTCGATGGATGAGGGACTAACATAAAAATATGCAAAAGGAAATGGACATAGCATTGTCCACACCCACAATTTTGGCCATTGTTCTCTCCTAATCCTCTGAGGTGGCTAGAGATCGCCAAGCCTCTTGCCTACCAATAAAACATTTTTGTCTATCCCTCTCACCTTAATAATAGTGAGTTAGAGCAATAAATCTAATAACCTAAGAAAAAACATATACTTGCCATTAGATGTCTTCTTTCGTCTAAAGCCTTGTTTTCTTCAGCCCCCAAAAAGGCAAAATAAAAACCCAACATTACTATTAAAATGAAAGAAGACCTGGTTAAAAAAAAAAAACTGCCAAAGAAAATAAAACCCGCACCGCAATAAAAATAGATCCAAATGAGCCCCTCAAAGCTCACAAAATAAATTTCATGGCGGGATAAGCCTTTATAGGGTAACCAGTCAGAGCAATCTGACAGGCAAGTTCACTATTTTGAGACTTGCCATGGTAAAGGAGGCAGGTAGAATTTTTTTAATTGAGGGCTGGAGGCTGGAGGCTGGAGGCTGGAGGCTGGAGGCTGGAGGCTGGAGGCTGGAGGCTTGAGGCCTCCTTGACCTGGGGTCTGGAGGGATGCTAAATCCTAGATTTAGTTGCAAACATTTTTTATTGACTGATTGTATGACAGAAGTTATGTTGTTACATGTAGAACAGAGCCTCATTTAATATGAAAGAAAAATATCTGCAATACCCTCAACCCTCCCCCAAAACTCAATATTCTGAGGTAAAATTAGAACTTCTTTTACATAATGTTAAACTCTATGTAAATAAACATTTGTGTGTATAAAGAGTTTTTTTTATTGTTTCTCAGATGTCTACATCCAGTGTATTTACGCAGGTATTGTTTCTCAGATGTCTACATCCAGTGTATTTACGCAGGTTTAACTGTTTTGAAAAAACATTTCAGTTTTTTCATCTTTCTGTGACATTTATTTATAAAATATTTTATTTATAAAATATTTTACCAGAAAAGATACATTGAGATTTCTCTGGTTTTCAAGTATGTCCTGGGTAATTTACTCCAGTCCACGTAGAAGGCATGGTAAAATTTAGATTTCATTCAATCTAATTTTGGAACTTCTAGTAGGCTCCAGTTCAGTAGAATGGATTTCATGGCTCTACCAAGAAAGATATGTATAAAATTAGAGTGGGGTTTAAAAGAAGTCGGTTTAATGCCCAGTATCACCATTTCTAAAGAGTTTAAGTGATCACAACATGAGTAAAAGCAGCCAAGCAAGCTTTGATATCTTAAAAAAAAAAAGGCTCACTTTAAAGGGACACTATAGTCACTAGAACAACTAAAGCTTAATGTAGTCTTTCTGGTGAGTACAATTATTGCCTTCAGGCATTTTAATGCAAACACTGTCTTTTCAGAGAATATGCAGTGTTTACATTGCCCATAGGGACACCTCCAAGTGGCCACTCCTCAGAAGGCCACTGGAGGGGCTTCCTGGCTCAGTGCTGCAGAGTAGACAGCTGCATTTTTCTCATAGAAATGCATTGATTCAGTGCATCTCTATGAGGAGTTGCTGATTGCCCCCCTTGCTAATTTTAGCCAATCCAATGCTTTCCCTATGGAAAAGCATTGGATTGGCTAAAAATCAGCAATTCTGATGATGTCACCAAGGGGGCGGAGCCAGTGCCTGCGGACCCGTGAAGAGCTGAAAATAAGGTGAGTTTTAACCCATTCTGAGGGGGCCAAGGGGGTCAAGTCACCTAAATAGGTGGGTTTTCACTATAGGCTCAGGAATACATGTTTGTGTTCCTGACCTTATAGTGTTCCTTTAAGCTAGGACCAAAAACAATGGTATAGATCCGACTCTTCCTCCCTGCATTTCGGACAGTTTGTAGGATCCCTCAGACTGAGTGTATGTTGATGTTTCAGAGATATTAATATGCATATTGAAAACATTTCATATACATTTCTTGATATGTAGGTAGCCGTATGAGTTTTTAAAGTCGAAGAAAGTCTGAAGAGATGTCAGATAGGGTCAGTTCAGAAAAATGGGTGGCCAATTTTACTGGGCCAAAAGAGGTGGCATCTTAGGAAAATAGTGTATGTGCCCAGATAAGACTAGTTGATTAGGAGATTGTTGTCACACCCTCTTGCCACAGATACTGGCTGCTAGCTCTGCCTAATAGTTCAGATTTTAAAAATCTGAACCCAGATTTGAAGCATTTGGACATGGATTTTAACAGTCCTGGTCGGAATTTCAGCCCTCTGCTTCGGCTGAATATGGGTGAAATTTTAGGCTTATTCGGAGCCTGGTTAGCAAAATCTAGAGATTGTTAAATAATGCGACTAATGTCCAGATTTTTCATTCAGAAGTTAGAGAAAACGCTGTCAGTATACCCTGATTCCCATTCTAGATGGTAAAGAGGAAAATTAAAGCTTACTGCAAAACTATGGAATCTATCACCAAATTCCATATTTAAGAACACTTAAGCACTGAAGTTTATCTAAGAGTCTGTTCTGTAAATATCTGTAAAGTTTGTTGTTGGTCATATACGAACACTAAGGGTACACTGGTACCTCTTCTTTTTTCAATTTATACTGCTTCATCTTTTGGCTTTCTAATATCACCTATACGCTGATGATACCCAGATCTACCTAACCTCATCTTTCTCCCCATCTGTTGGATCGTGCACCAACTGCCTATCCTCTGTGTCTGGCTGGATGATGTCATGATTCCAAAATCTCGACCTCTAAGACTACGTCTGTCAGTGTTATCCTTTAGGTTAACAGAGCTATCATAACTCTACCTGGCAGGAACGTTGTCTTGATGCGCTCTTTGACTCTGACTTTTCCTTTATTCCTTACATAAAATCTATCACCAAACCCTTCCGCTGTCACCTTAAAAATATTTTGGCGTTCATCCCTTTCTCATTCAGAACAATACCAAAATGCTTGTTCATAATATTTTTGTTTCCCACCTTCATTGTTATATGAGCTAGGCCCTGCAATTCAGGTCTAGTACCATTGGGCATTGGCATTGTATTCAGGGCCAGATTAAGAGCCCAGTGGGCCTGGTGCTGACAATTATGATGGGGCCTAATTACAGAATCTTATCGACCAAAAACACTAAAACAATCATACCTACCAAGCATCATGTATCTGATGGAGATGGTGTTGGAGGGAAACTCAAAGGATGCAGCTATACAAAAACACATACTCTATGCCAATCTCTCTCTAATTTATGCTTTCATCTTTCAAGTAAATCCATATCCCTTAACAGCAGTGTCCAGTGAAGCAGGAAGTCAATGTGCAGGGTAAAAGTGTGCCACTGGCGCGAATCACGTGACCAGACCTGCCAAAAGGGGTGAACATGCCCAAAAAGGGGGCATGTTTGTCCAAAGAATTGGAAGGCCAGCCTGGCATGCATGCATGTCAGGCTGCTTGCCAATCCTGCAGGCTGTCCAACTAAGGGCATACTATGGAGGCAGCACCCTGAGCTTGACATAAATGCATCAAATGATGCCCCTACTCCACACTTTCCCTTAGCACTCACATGTCCACTTGTCTCCTTATCATCTTACTAGCAGGCAGAAGTTCCTGGTACATAGTCTAGTACAGAGAAAATGTGTATGTAGTGAGTGTAGAAGAAAGGGGACATGCCACAGTGTTAGAGAGACCAAAGTCTGCATTATCTAAACTAATTTTATTGCCAGCCAGTCCACACAGGTTTTGTTCCCATGCATCCCTCTTAAGCTTCCAAACTTAAAGGGACACTATAGTCACCAGAACAACTACAGCTTATTGTATTTGTTCTGGTAAGTAGAGTCATTCCCTCCAGGCATTTTGCACTAAACACTGTCTTTTCAGAGAAAATAACTCTGATGGCCACTCCTTAGATGGCTGCTAGAGGTGCCTCCTGGGGCAGTACTGCCTAGTGTGCAGCACTGCCATTCAGTGTCTTTACCCTCTGCATGCAGACACTGAACTTTCCTCATAGAGATGCACTGAATCAATTTATCTCCATGAGGAGATTCTGATTGGCCAGGGCTATGTTTGACTTGTGCTGGCTCTGCCCCTGATCTGCCTAGTTGGCAGTCTCAGCCAAATCCTTTGGGGAAGCATTGTAATTTGCTCAGACCACCACTTCTGATGATGTCAGCAGACAGAGTCAGTTCAGAGGCAGTCCGGGACAGAGCCAGCAGCTGCAGACTTGAATACAAGTAAGAGTTTACTATATTTAGGGAGGCAGGGGGGGGGAGGTCAGGGGGGATAAATGGTGGTTTTAACATAATAAGGAAATAAGAAATACATGATTGTATTCCTAATATAAAAAGAGAAGTCCTGCGCTCACTCCCATCACTACAGGGCCTGCAGCAAGGACTACAGTACACATCAGCCCCAATATATAGTAAAAACAAAAGAAAAAAGGTTACCTGCGCTCTATCCTTAATCCCTATGTATATTTAGACAAATGGAGGTCATTTAGTTGCTCCAATGGCCATTGGAGGGAATGCCCGCCTGCCAACGTCAAGGCAGACCCCCCTAAGCGGGTCCTAACACTGACCCTTCAGCCTGCTTCCTTGAGCTTCTGGCAAAGATATCTCTAATGAGACAGAGAGGGGTATTTTTTATATACACCCCTATATACTTATTAACCCTTAATAGGGAACACATGAGATGGGAGGCAGCATTGTAACCAGGCTGTGTGATACAAAGTAAATACAAAAAGAGAAGTCCTGCGCTCACTCCCATCACTACTGGGCTGGCAGCAAGGACTACAGTACACATCAGCCCCAATATATAGTAAAAACCAAAGAAAAGAAAAAAGTTACCTGCGCTCTCTCCTTAATCCCTATGTATATTCAGACAAATGGAGGTCATTTAGTTGCTCCAATGGCCATTGGAAGGAATGCCCAACTGCCAACGTCAAGGCAGACCCCCCTTATTAACCCTTAATAGGGAACACATGGGATGGGCGGCAGCATTGTAACCAGGCTGTGTGATACAAAGTAAATACAAATACAAAAAGAGAAGTCCTGCGCTCACTCCCATCACTACTGGGCCGGCAGTAGTGTTAGGACCCGCTTAGGGGGGTCTGCCTTGACGTTGGCAGGTGGGCATTCCCTCCAATGGCCATTGGAGCAACTAAATGACCTCCCGCTTAGGGGGGTCTGCCTTGATGATTGTATTCCTGACCCTATAGTGTTCCTTTAAGCAAGAGTATGTGAAGAGTAGTTAGGGTTGCCACCTTTGTTGGAAAAAAATACCAGCCTTATACATTTGTATAATTAATTAGTTATACTGGCACTGGCCAGGCAGCCTCAAACACCAGCTATGTCAGTAAAATACCAGTCAGGTGGCAAACCTAAGAGTAGTATGTGTAAAAAAAAAAAAATGTAATATTTTTTTTTTTTTTTTTTAAAGGGGACCTATTCCATGGACCTGGGCCTGGAGCTGCAGCTCCATCAGCCCCTATGTTAATACGGCCCTGATTGTATTGTATAATGGTATATTTTATTGCTATTGTATTCAGTACTGTAGCCTGTAAAAAAACAAAAACAACTGTAAATCACGAAACTGTATCAATGTAAATTTAACTTGTGGCAATGAAACAACAACAAAAAAAAAAAAAGATAAAAGAAACTCATAAGACCACATAATGCTCTTTTTGTTATGCAAAGTGTGTTTTTTGATGGTCAAGATAACGTGTTTGCAAAGCACTTCTCCTTGTGGGTTTGAGCAATTGAAGATATGTATAGACAGAAAGAAGAAGTTAAGCTTTGTTTTCATTGGTATTTGTTTCCCAAGCTGTTTGTACCAGTTACTTTATCAGTTTCAATATGTATATTGTGCATATACCTTTATGACACTTGGACTTGTAATTAACATGTCAGTTTATTGTTTTGTCCCACATGACGGTTGGCTTAACTCATGATTTTCTTTTTCTACGCAGACTGCATTTTGATAATTATGATAATGAACAAAGCTGAATGTCTCTAAAATACATAGCAGCTATAAAAGAAAATAACAGGTGACCATCTGCCAGTACTCATCATGGAAGGAAAGGAGAAATGTACATACCGTTTGTCAAGAATATTAAATATGTGGCTTAATCACTAGGACAAAACCAACAACATTTACCTGTACCTGTTATGTGTGGTATGATATCACTTTATGGAAAATAACTTTTCATTTATACATAGTGCTAGTCAAGCTGGCTACTGATGCATTGAAAAAGACTTGACCAAAAATTGTGTTCCTTATATAACCTTTAAAACTATAAAAAGATAAAAAAAAAATAAACTATAAATATGACTCTGGCTTGGCCAAATGTGCAAGACGTTGTGGGAAGACGTGTTCCATTTGGAATGGTGGATTTATGCACAAACATTTTTTACCTTAACCCATTAAGGACGGAGCCAAATGTACACGTTGTGATCAAAACAAAACGTAAACAAAAACTTGAATTTGCGCTATATGTCTGCTCAGGCGTAATTCGCCTCTTTCATATTATGTGCACCCACACTTATTATACATTATTTTATTCAGGGGAAACAGGGCATTCATTTAACATCAAATATTTAGGTATGAAACATATATTAATATGAAGAATATATAAAAAAAATGGGAAAAAATAAGAATTTTAAATTTATTTTAGTTCTATGTGACATTCTAACTGTGAGAGTCATAGTACTGTTTGCTTTTACTGCAATAAAATACTCATGTGTAAAACAGTACCCCCTATGTACAGGTTTTATGGTGTTTTGGGAAGTTACAGGGTCAAATATAGCATGTTACATTTTTCATTTTTTTCACATTGAAATTCGCCAGACAATATCGTCGTTGTAATACATTTTACTGTTTTGAAATACTAATATTTGTGTTCAGCGAAGTCTTCCGAGTAAATATAGTGCTAGCAAATTAAATTCCCTGGTCTTTTGGCCTGGGTTGTCAGGCAGGTCCCGCTAATTGTAATTAATAAAATGACCTAATTATGAAATTTTATTACATAACTATATACGTAAAATAATTATATATATATGTGTATATATATATATATATATATATATATATATATATAAATAAAGAAAAAGGAGAAAGTTCTTGCACTCACGCTGTAAATCGCCTTAAGAACCGGGTGCTTAGCCAGGGCTTGATTATCCAGAATATCCAACAAGGTAGCAGCACTCACGGAGTTATTAAAAAATCCAATCTTTATTAGAACATTTTAAAATGAGATCGTTTCAGTCCAACAAATAGGACTTTCCTCAGGATCAAACACATTAATACATACAATAAAATCAACTTATATAGCAAAATACATTACATAAATGAGCTTACCTCAGGTGAAGTGCATTTCTGATCGGCGTCCTGTGCCACCCCGTGCAAAGAGGCTCCGCCCATATGACGTGATGACGTCATCGCGCCCGTTTCCATGACGACCGGATACAAACGCGGTCGCCATGGAAACGGAGCTAAAGCTGCCGAAAACAGTGAGAAATGTCACCCTAACCATGGGGGGACGAAAACTATTGAAGGATGACTATAAATTAAGTGCTTAAAGTATATAGTTTACTGAGAAGTGCTCAGATTAATAAGGCAACCTATGTTGCTGATTAGAAGTGATTTACATAATAAAGTGCTAATAGCAGATACATATAAATGAGTGCAAGTGTAAATATTAATAAGACTATTGATACAGTGCAAAATAGCAAATAGTGCAAGCTGTGCAAAATGTGCAAAGTGTAATAATAAATATATATAAAGTGCTATGAGAATATATTATAGGGGACTGATCAACATCACATAATGTATATACCATAACTACTTAATTAATTAGAACATATTAAAAAAATGAAAAAACATATACATTTAACAGTAGTGACTTTGTGCATATATATCTCTCTACTACCTAATGCACAGGACATAGACTTAACGTATCTATTGTAGATTATACTGTTTTACTATATAAATCAGTACTACATAGGGATAAAAAGTAAACTACAACAAAGTTTATTCTACAGAATTAGGTATATATATATGTAGATAATTTTTTTAAATGATTTTTATTTAAATATAGGCATATATAGTGATATATACGTATATACTTATGTATATAGATATATATATTATTTCGTTCTACATGCATTTTGATATTAATATATATATATAAAAATATATATACAGGTGGAAGCTTGGCACTCTCCTCCAAAGATAATTAAATGTATCTCATATGCCTGGGTGCAAATTGCTGGCGTCAAATATATAAACGAATAAATGAAAAATCAAAATGCACTCACAGATTGATTTTTTGTACACCATTGATGAACAAATAAAGCACCAGTTTTTCTACTGACACAAAGACCTGTGAGTGCATTTAGATTTTTCATTTATTCGTTTATAAAAATATATATATATATATATATTACTATTAAAATACAGTTAGAACGAATTTACACATATATATATATATATTATTTATTTATTTTTTATTATTTTGTTAATTATTTTTTTTTACGTATTTACATATTTATTTTTTATATTATATATATAAATATATATATATAATAATATTATATATATATATTTAATCAATATCATTGTACGTGTATTTTAATATTAATATATATATACTTATATATATTAATATTAAAATACACTTAGACAGTGTATGTGTATGTATGTATATGTGTATATATATACTTAGATCATATATATAATAAATATATATATGATCTAAGTATATATAATGTTATTTTACACTGTTTTAACATTTATTTTATTTATTTCAGACAGCAGGGGGAGTACCTGTTATTCTATCACTCCCCCTCCTGGCACTGCCTTGGACGGCTCTGCCGTCCATGTGATCGTGAGGTAATTGCAAGGACCTCGCGATTACATGGCCCAGGGGGGCCGAAGAGGACAGAGGGGGACTCCCTGGGTAAGTCCCCATACCGCAATCGCCGGCATGGAATCGCTGGCGACCGGGTAAGTAGAAAGGACGGCTTAGGTGTTCTATACCGCCCTCCGGCGTTTAGAGCCGGTTCCCTAAGGACGGCATAGAACGCCTGCCATCCTTAAGGGGTTAATGAAGAGGACAAAGAAAGAATACATTTTTTTAGTTTACTTAGACATTTTATGTCTCTCTCTCCTCTCGGGTGGTCTGCCCTGAATTAATTACACAATTAAAAAATAATGCAATGTCAAAACTAAACAATTAATGTTATAGTGCTTAGATGCATGTCATATATCTGCTCTATGAAAATTATAATAAAAGTAACATCACTATCCAAAACCTCCTCAAATATATACCTTCCTGTGGTCACCTCCAAAGTGGCCTACGATGCTTGGGGGGTGCTACACTAACTCCAACATGGGAGACAATTCGAAAATAAAATAGTGCTAGTGCTAAATAAGCAAAAATATATTTTAATAATCTGTTGTAAGGGCATTGTGAATATATATAATGCAAAATAATATGATATGTGAATATATAATTACTATGTGAATATATATAATGCAAAATAATATGATAAACACAATTTTAAAAAACTCAGTGTCAAAACTAAACATTTAAAGTGAAAGTGCTTAGATGTATATACGCACAATGAATATCATATATCTACTCTATATCTACTGTATGAAAATTATGATAAAAGTGTCTCACCATCCCAACTTTTTGCCCTCAGTGGGCTAGCCTGTTCGATTGGCATTGCATTCACGCCAGATTTACCTGCTAGTAATTTGTGCTGACCCTTTTCAGGCAGTTTGCCCCCCCCCCCCCCCCCTTTGGGTGTAGCCAGTCTTGCTATTTCCTCATTGTTCCACTCCCTTTACTGCCCTCTCTTTGGCAACATAGGATGCCAATGCTCAGTGTATGTATAATGCATTTAAAAAAGTTATCTTCTCCAAATAGTTTCTATACCTACCTAAAGCCAAAGATCCACAGCATCTAGTAACTGCTTTATATTAATCAAGAAAATATATATTTATATCAACTTTATTTGTTAATGTGTTAATACATTATCCTTAACTTCCATAAAGCAAATCTTAAAGGCATTGAAACACTTAAATCCCCTTACTTTCTGTCCATTTGTTCAATAGTACTATTATTTATTATTATTATCAGAGATGCAGCCACTCAAACAACATCTCTAGAGTCTACTAGTCTAATAGCTCCAGTTAAGTATCCTTGTTCCATGCCAATTTGGATGTAATTGCAAACTTTTAAGAAGTTCTTGAGATCGTTTATAAAGGATTCAAGATTAAATTTCTTGAACGACCTGGTGATTATAATCTTGGGAGGGTTTTTTTTTTGCATATGCAGTACACTAGACAGTGGTCACTGAAACAATTAGGGAGAACACTTGGGTTCCGTAGGGGGGGTGGGGGGGTGGAATTACTTTATATGTTTTAGTTTATCTTTTGAAGTTATTATTATTATATATATATATTTAATAAAGCTGTGGACATATTGACCCTTACTTTAGAGTGTCTGCGTTTGATTGGTAATAGGGGTGGGTGTAGCGGTACTTACCCTTTCCAGGGGCAGGGCGAAGTCCTCTTTCCCCGCTGCGCGCGGTCCTGCAACTGCACGAGCCGCATGCGGGTCGTCCGACTGGGAGATCAGGAAGGCGTGCACTGACCGCGAGAAGAGGCCACGTGACTCGCCTAGCACTGGGAGCGCGCCGCTCGTATTGGGCGCGCTTTTAAAGGGACAGTGGGAGCCTAAAATCAAAAAGGTCTCCCATTGGCCCATTTCATTCCACATTCCCCATACACTCACCTTTTGGGGGCATGGATATGACAGAGGCCAATCAAATTAAACTAATAGGTATTTATACTCACCTTTCCCTTAGCTCCCTGCCCTATCGTGGTTTCTGATTCAGTTCCCTTTAGTGCTTGCTTCGTGTAGTTTTTTCGTGCTTAACCTTGGCTTTGTACCTGACTCTGTTTTTCTCTTTATCCCTGCTTTGTCTTGTTCGCCGGTTTCCTGACTCCTGTGTACCAGTCCTTGGCTAGTTCTTGTTTACGCTGTCTCTCTGTTCCCTTGACCTCGGCTCGTTCTTGACTATGTCTTTTCCTGTCCACGTCGAGTCCGGCCATTCTAAGGCCCGGTAAAGACGTATGTTGTTATCTTGTCTCTCGTTGGACTAATCTTGCGTGTTGGGGTATACTACCGTGACAGTGGGTCTGGGTTTTTGGGGGGGTTCATCTCCTCCTGCCTATATGGCGACAATGCACTTGTCATGCATCTGGGGCATAAACTACTTATGCCATAACCTTCTACTGGACAGGCATTTATAGGATACGATCAGATCGCATAGACCAAAATGAGAGAGTAATGTTTGATGGGTTCATTCTTGGTGAATAAGAGTTCTGTCTGGCATAGGAACTTGGTAAATTTCTGTTGCCTTAAATTTTTTTACTTATACATATTGGACATATGGACATTGCATTCATTCATACATTTGCATCCGTTTCTGACAGTTGTAATCCTTTAGTAGTTTAAAGTTCTTAAATGTTTGATCTATCGTGTTGCGCCTACAGGAGTGCTCTCATACAAAATAACTTTCCTTGATACATAAGTATCTTAACAGCTTGTAGCTAAATTCTGAGATTTCATTTATACAGTGTTTGATGTGCTTTCACTAATGCGGTTGTTGTGTGCAAACCCAATGTTCAGACTGATTTTACAACTGGAACTGGCATTCAAACAAATATTATCCCTTTTCCCGTAAACTGCTAATTATACATTGAATAAATAAAGATTTAGACATTTTCCTACAACTACTTGCAGCTGGCTCTTATTTGAATAAGATATGAATGCACAGTGTTTGTAAAGTATTGTACATATGTTATAGTGACAGTAACTGGCCAATTGACAAGCTTTTTCTTTCACATTTATATATGAGAAAATGAAACCATTTGTATGTTTTCCTTCAGAGTACAAAGAGGAAGTATGCACTTTTTATGAAATTGAATCCTTCTCTTACCTGTATGTCTGTTTATAATACAATGGGCTTTATTGACCAAACTGTAAATCACATTATAGGATAAAATAGCCAATTTTCAATTTACTTAAGTCCCATTCATGTCTAATCTTTAAAAAACAAACCAAAAAAAAAAAAAAAACATACAGTAAGGTATCATCACTAATATTTTATTATCTTTATTGAAAATGTTAATATAAAATCTGAGAAGGGAAGTTGTAATGAGAGGGAGATTGTAGGAATTACTATAGAGGGGGCTTTCAGTAACTTCTTAAAGGACTGGAGGTTAGAGAAGAGTCTGATGGCATGGGGTAGAGAATGGGGCAGTCCTTGAAAAATCAATGCCGATGAGATTTCACAGTGCAGAAGCGAGCAGATGTCAAGAGAAGGTCGCTGGCAAAGTGTATTTGTTGAGTAATGTGGAAATGTAGTGACAAGAGGAATTATTGAGGGCTTTGTAGGTTATTGATAGCACTTTGAATTTGATCCTGAAGGGTACAAAAAAACAATGTAATGATTGGCCAAAGGGTGAGGTGTTGGAATAGCAGTCAGGAAGATGAGCTTGGAGGCAGCATTCATTACAGGCTGCAGATGGACAATGTGGGTATTTAGAAGGTGAACGAGTAGCGAGTGGCAATAGTCAAGTCAGGAAATGATGAGTGCGTTAGATGTATCTTGAGTTAGCAAAGGACGAATGAGGACGATATTTGTCAGATGGAAGTTACAGGATTTGGAGACAGGCTTGGTGTGAGGAGAAGATAAATCTGTCCTGAGTCAAAAGCTTGAGGAGTCCCATTTATGTCCACTGAAATAGAAGGAGGTGGACAATTTGAAGGGGGGAGTTCAGTTTTAGAAAGTTTAAGGTTTGGATAGAGTGGTCAACGGTGTCAAATACAGCAGAAAGGTTTTGAAGAATTAAGAGAGGATAACGGCCTTTAGATATAGCAGAGATTAAGTTGTTTAAAAGAATGGAGGGAGCGGAAGCCAGATAGATTTAAGATGGTAAGAAGTTAGTATTGAGAAAGTGAGTTAGTCCCCTACGCTGTCTAGCGCATCTAGCAAGTTGGATACTCAGGGAGATCGATGGAGATATTGCTGTTTCCACATAGAAGGCATTACACACTTGATCTGGGTTAACCAACATCTCACTCTTTTGACATACTGAAGGTGAGATGCTCTATGGGCGTTTGTTACAGATTACAGCCCTGATGGCCCATTGTAATATTTAAGCTTATCATTTAAACGCTGACATTATACTGATTTGTAACGCTTAATGCATTTATGTGATGAAGCTGTAAGCTATGAATCTCCTGCTATATTCTAAATCCGGGTCCTGCGTAACCCTCAATTCTTTACAATTCTCTTGTATATGAAAAACCAAAAAAATTCTCAATAAAAACTATATTTCAAAAGGGAAAGTTAGATGGGTAAGTATGTTGCTCAAATGTTAAATATCACATGATCCTAGGTTTAGCCTTGCTTACTTTATGTTTAAATGTTCTTATGTACACTTGCGTCAGAAATGCGTCGCCCTAATATATATTGTTGATTTTTTTTTAGGTCTCCTAAACACATAGAAACCTGGGGAGAGATATAAATGAAAACCTTATTTTATATGGGGCGGTTAAAAGATGTGCAGGAGGGGATTTTCTTTTCAAATAAGCTTCACACGGGAGAAAATAGTAAAACATGCATATGCGTACAAGTAAATAATGCTATGTTAGTGTGTTTCAAATCCTTAAAAAAAGGAGAACTTATTTTTATTAATGAACGTCAGCATGTTTATTTAATATGTGTTTGGTTTTTGTTTATTTTCTGTTGATCAGCTTGGTCATGATTAATCATTTTCCCACGCTCCAGTTTATTTGAATAATTGCAAATAATATTTATTTATTAGCCCATGAGAAATTCCTAAGCCGAGAAAAGATACTACCATCAAGCGAAAACCAAAGTAATATTGTAACTTTTGATGAGTTCTGCACTGCTATATACATATTGAGAGTGTTAAATAATTTTTTTTATATAATATACTGTTCTTAAAGACATGATTTCCTCTCTTACCATGTTATGTTAGCTACCTCTTGTTCCGACAGCAATGCTTATAGTTTCTTTCTCCAATCATCTTAATGAACCCATCAACAATATGACATTGTATCTTCTTTTCGAGCTTGATGGCAATTTGGTGGATGAATACCAAATTTTATTGAACCATTGACAGTTTCATCAAGTAGAATGATTTATTGCATAGAATGAGCTGAACTACTCCTATCAGTTGATACACAGTTCAGTTCACAAGTATGTGAATTGTTCCTTGTGCAGAGATTTGATGAGTCACCAACCAAAGAGAGAGCACCACGTTGGGTTCTATGTTCTCATCTTCATCTTGTTTGGTGCGACAGGTTGTTAAATAAATAGCTGTTCTGATTTTATTTGAACAATAATAGGTAACTATTTTTTTTTTTTAATTCTTTATTTTATTGTGCATATGTGAGACAAGGTACATTTATGCCGGCATTTGCCACAACAGCATTCTACCAGGCTTTACGCGTTCATACATAGACTGTAATGTGGCTTGAATAGACATTGCACTTTTTTGTGTATTTAAGACAAAACAGTTTGAAAAACTAGCGTATAAAACATGTTTTTAAATCAGGCTTATAAATCAGGCCTATATATCAGGCCTATATATCAGGCCTATATATCAGGCTTATGAGACAGGCTTATGAGACAGGCTTATGAGACAGGCTTATGAGACAGGCTTATGAGACAGGCTTATAAAAGAAAAGAAAATGTTAAACGATATGTTTGACATCGGCACTTTGTTATAAAACATGCTAGGCTATAAAGGCATAGAACAATGCTTTGTTGAGGAGGAGATCGTTCACGTTAGAGGCACTGGTTGCATGGTTTGAAGCGTGGGAATAGACCAACCGTGTTATCGCTGGTGGTGTAACAAGCTTAATTTGCCACTTTAGCCCGGGCCAGCTGGTAAAATAATACGGTTTAAGTAAGCGCAATTTAGGCAACAACGTTAAAAATACTGCAAAGGGGTGAGATGGTGGCAGTTCAGAGGGTAGTACGTTACGTTTAGCAGGTATGCAGGGAGCAGTTCTTGTGTAAAGTGTTATGGTGGGGAAGTCCAGCTCTAACTTGGTGCGTCTCACAGACCCTGAGCCATTGCCAGTGCTCATCCAATCCCTTCTGGGTGCCACACGCTGTCCTTGAGAGCCCTTGGCGGTATGTTACAGTCCCGTTTAGGAGCCTCTGCCTCTTTTCCACTGCTTGGGTACAGGCTTGGTAGGTGAGCTCGATTGTTAGGGCAATTTGAAGCCGCAGTGTTGCTCCCCTCCTGTTGTGGCCCCGGCGTTTTGCTTGCGTGCAGTCGTTGTTCGTGGTGGACCCCTGAACCTCTTATCTGGTACGGGTGTCGATACTTGCTGGGGGGTCGTATGGCGTTGTGGTGGTGGGTGGTCCCCTCTGCCCCGGGACTGTGTTGGAGCTAGCGCCCTCTTGCCACTGACCTGGGATCCGTTGTGGCCCATGGTCGTCCCTGTCGGGAAATGGCGGAGAGTTGCATAACGTTGCATGGGTCTTCAGGTGGCATCTTTCCGCCTGTGTGGTCGGCGCTTACAGGGTATGCCCCTGGTTGCTCCCAGCCCGGGAGGGTCTCTTTTGTGGGAGATCACTTTTGTTGTTTTCTTTTTGCCCTGAGGTGGAGGCCCCGTTTTCCTCCCGCCATAGACTTTCGCCTGTGAGGGCGGTGTGGGTTGGGCTGTCACTGCTTGCAGTCGCTTCAACCACTTCGCCCAGAAGCGGTCGAATAGCGCATTGATGGGGTCACCAGCAGTGTCATTGGTGCCTGGGGTGGGATCTGGTCGTCGTTGGTCTCGAGTATCTGGTTCTAGCAGTGCCGCCATCTTGGGGGCCCTCACCACCGCGTTGCTTGGAAGGCTGGTGGGAACCGATGTTTGGTGCGGCGCGTGGGGTCTCCCTTCAGGCAGGGACCGGGATGACCCCCACCGGTCCATAGGGGGGGGAAGCGATTTTCGTACGCTTGAGGGCCTTTGAGTCGGGCGGGAAGGCGGCCGTCCTTCCCCCTCACCTCCTCCGGTAGGCCCAAGCCAGCTGTAGCTTTTCCCGGGCATGCCGGGGTTCGATATGGGTATCGCTGAATGCACAGGCATTGTGTGAGTCAAATAAATAGTCTTGGTTGGCCGCCTCTCTTGTCGCTGTGTCTCGATTTGGCAATGTTATTGAGCCCAGAAAGCTGGAGCCCATTGGTAACTATTGAATTTTTAAGGATTGAATAAAAGTTATGTTTAAGTAGAATCATTTAGGAGGCCAGCTAATCATTGTAATTCAATTTATTACAATCAGGGACCAGTTATAGACAAATAACATTAAGTTACAAAATAAACTAATTTGATCAGGGCCTTCATCAACTCTTGTTCTAGTTTTGATTTATAATGTTTTGTCTTGTTTACCCAGTGTACACATTGTAAGTTAAAATGACAATAATATAGGCTATGGGACGATCTACAAAAAGCAAACAGATCTCTTTACTAAATAGAGGTTTGAAATGCAGCTATAAAATGCATGTTGCTTGTAGGGATTCTATATTACTTTAGTGTGACTAATCAATAACAATGAATTCCTCCAAAGTGACAATTCCTTTGTTCCTCTTTTCTACCCTAATGTCCCTCTTTTCTAGGAGGTCCATATTGTTGGTGTGTCTGAGTGTATAAGCTACAATAAATGTGTTTAGAAACCAGCCTGTGTAAATACGTGTTGTAAATAATTGTTGTTCTAAATTAAATTTTAGTTGCATACATTGTTTTTAGGTAGTCACTAGTGATGTCGCGAACATAAAATTTTCCATTCGCGAACAGCGAACGCAAACTTCCGCAATTGTTCGCGAACGGGCGAACCGGGCGAACTGCCATAGACTTCAATAGGCAGGCGAATTTTAAAACCCACAGGGACTCTTTCTGGCCACAATAGTGATGGAAAAGTTGTTTCAAGGGGACTAACACCTGGACTGTGGCATGCCGGAGGGGGATCCATGGCAAAACTCCCATGGAAAATTACATAGTTGATGCAGAGTCTGGTTTTAATCCATAAAGGACATAAATCACCTAACATTCCTAAATTGTTTGGAATAACGTGCTTTAAAACATCAGGTATGATGTTGTATCGATCAGGTAGTGTAAGGGTTACGCCCGCTTCACAGTGACAGACCAAACTCCCCGTTTAAGGCACCGCAAACAACCGCAAACAGTCCATTTGCACAACCGCAAACTCCCCATTTGCACAAGGTTGGATACCAAGCTAGCCATGTCCCGTTCCTTGTCCTCACTTATGTAATTGAAGGTCTCTCCCTCCACCCAGCCACGTACAACACCAAAGGTCCCCGAAAGGTGACAACAAGCCCCCTGTATTTTTTTTTTTTTAAATGTACACTACTGTTACACCAGATATGAGTTGCACTGGTGTGACACAGTGCCCTGGTAGGCCCTGAAACGCACACGTGTGAAGGAAACTGACTGCTATTATTTCACAGTCAAATTTCTAGTTTTTTTTTTTTTAATGTACACTACTGTTACACCAGATATGAGTTGCACTGGTGTGACACTGTGCCCTGGCAGGCCCTGAAACGGACACGTGTGAAGGAAACTGACTGCTATTATATTACAGTCAAAAAAGTTTATTTTTTTTTAAATGCAAGCTATTGTGACACCAGATATGAGTGGTGGCACTGGGCAAGTGGGCACAGTATATGCTGTGAGCCTGACACACACGCTGGCCGGCAGGCAACTGCAATCAGATTACACAGGAAGCTGAGGCTGAGGGTGGTGGGTGGTGGGGACGGTGGTGAGGCTGAGGGTGGTTGGGGTGGTGGGGAGGGTGGTGAGGCTGAGGGTGGTGGGGAGGATGGTGAGGCTGAGGGTGGTGGGGAGGGTGGTGAGGCTGAAGGTGGTGGGGAGGGTGGTGAGGCTGAAGGTGGTAGGGAGGCTGAGGGTCGTGGGGAGGGGGGTGAGGCTGAGGGTGGTAGGGAGGGTGAGGAGGCGGAGGGTGATGAGGCTGAGGGTGGTGGGGAGGGTGGTGAGGCTGAGGGTGGTGGGGAGGGTGGTGAGGCTGGCTGAGGGTTGTAGGGAGGGTGATGAGGCTGAGGGTGGTGGGGAGGGTGGTAGGGAGGCTGAGTGTGGTGGGGGGTGAGAGAGCCTACCTTTAGTCCCTGGTGGTCCAGTGGGCTCCCTGGTGGTCCGGTGGCCACTGCTCCCGATCTGCAGCTCCGCAGAGCTGCAGACCATGTAATCTCGCGAGACCATCAGAGCGTTGCCGTGGTAACCCGTGGCAACGCTCTGATTGGCCGGTTTTCGCGAGACGCATGGTCTGCAGCTCTGCTCACTGCGGAGCTGCAGACCGGTGTCTGCAGTGGCTGGACGGGCAGACAGGAGGGGCCTCGCACCCAGCGGCATACTGGGCAAGCCGCCGGGCCCCCTCCTGGTGTCAGGTCCTTGGTCAGTGACCGAGGACCTGACACAGTTTGCCCACAGGCGGTTTAGGCGGCCGCGAGGCCCCAGCTATGTTCGTCGGGAACTATTCGCCAGCGAACCGTTCGGGACATCACTAGTAGTCACCTGAAATATCTCAGAACAGCCCCACCCCTGGCTCCACCACAAAAATTAAAGTGTCTTTGTCCATTTGAAATGTTGGGAGGTATGACGATGTGCATCTCTGGACAACGTTCACATTTTTATTGAAAAAATCACATTGTTTTGCTTAAACCTTTGCCTTTGCTCCAGCACTATTCTTCATCCTGCAGACGAACACATTTATTTATGGACTTCATTCTGCCCTTCTGCATCGCTGCAGAGGGACTCTAAATTATGTTATGCATTCTTACGTTTATTGGTATTAGCAATCTCTCCCTCATTGCCTATGCTTTGCTGCTAGAATACAACCTTGAAGCATACATCCCAACATTTTAAATGTACAAAGAGGAACACTTTAATTTTAGGAGTATGAGTAGGAGTGTGACCACTGGTGGGACTGTTTTGTGAAATTTTAGGTGACATACTAATATTTGTGCAACTAAAATGTAATATAGAACAAAAACAATATATCTTATTTCCAGACTTCTACATTTCTTAAAATGTTTATTGTGGTTTAAAGATGTACTCTTGCTCCGGTATATATTTATACATACACACTATTGATCTCTTACAAAGATATATTAGTAAAGAAATGATGGAGTGAGGGCTTTCCCCCAAAAAATAGAGCGTGTCCCTCCTTTATAAGGACACTTGGGAGCAAGAGGGTAATTGGACCCTCAAAGAGCAGTAGGGCTTCCCACTGGGCAAAACTAGCAGTACAAACAATGGAATTGTTACTGGGCACAACTAATTGCTATCCTCTAAATCTCCTGTCCAATGATTTAGTGTAGAGGCTATATGAAAGAAATATATAGATTCTGCATAATACACACTATTTGTTGTGTCTGTATTTATTTATTGATGTGTCAACAGGATAACAATGTTTTAGTAGAAATTTGTAAATTAAATCTGCTTTTGGCTCGGTCATACTCTTTCCTTCCATGGAAGTATGCCAAAATAGAAAAATGAATCAACTACAAATAGTATTGCATCACTTATGTGAATATAACTAAATATATAAATCTCTGTGCTAATCTGGTTTCCTTGATTCCCAAATTCCAGCATGTGACACATTTTGTTTTTATCAAAGAGACAGGCCAACAGAAAAGGAAGCTTCGAAGCAGCGATCAACTGGGAAATGTTTTTGTTGTTGTTGTTGTTTATACTAGATTAGCCATATGTAGGAATACAACAAAAGTAAAATATCCTTACAACAGGTAGTAGAACATAAAGATTCTGAATCAGTGCATATAAAAAGACAATTTTACCAATAATATAAATAAATAGGATGCAATACAGGGCTGGCAACTCGTGGCCTGGGGGTAAACACAAATTAATGGGCTTTATTCTGCACACGAAACTTGCAGAAATATGGGATTAATAGATAGAGGAGGGTTTGTTGGGGTTGTGAAGTGTGACATCATATATCCCCACATTCTTCACATGTATGACCTGCACAGCATTAAGAGAGAATTCACAGAGATCTATGCAGGCCTAAGAGATACAGAGTATGTTTCCTACAACTCCATTGCAACCAATAATGACCACTGTGTTAGAAGTGTGATAAGTCCTGTTTATCCCCACTATAGTCATGTGTAAACATCTCCAGCGATATCCTACATCCTCATCAAAGTCTGGCAGTCTGAATGGCTCCGGCAACTGCAGCCACCTGGGAAAAAACTCAGAAAACTAGTCCAGGCCTGAAGAACAGACCCTTAGCCCATGTACAAATCCATACTGTCTCAGGACAATAATGGTCTTTATGGTGTTGTGAGGCTGCAGCCCACAATCTCTGCAGGCTAGAGGCCCAGGGAACAATTGTCATCTGCTCCCCTTGCCAGCCCTCCCTTGATGCAATGTATCAAAATATTTTGGGATGGAAGGAGCATAGGGCTATTCAGGGGTGTTCCTTGGGGGAGGGGGGTGAATTTGATGTAGTCTATTGCTAGCACTGGGCAGGGCGGTCATGGACATTTTAAGGCCCCTTACACAGCTCAAAGTCTGAACCCCCAAGGTACCCACTGAGTCCGCCCACAGCCCCCTCCCCCCGTGTCCTCCAACAAGGATAGGTAAAGTTGATGCAGTGTATGTTTATAGTGGATGCAGTGTGTGTATATAGTGAATGCAGTGTGTGTGTATAGAGATTGCAGTGAAAGTGTGTGTATAGTGGATACAGTGTGTGTGTAAAGTGGATGCAGTGTGCGTAGTAAATGCAGTGTGTGCAGTGGATGTATTGTCTGTGTTTGTGTACTGGATACAGTGTGTGTGTTTGTATAGTGGATGCGTGTGTGTATTTGTGGTGATGGATGAGCACTGTGTGGAAGTGGTAATGTTACAGGGTAACACTGAAGAAGCCACGCACAGAGAGTCCGGACACAGGTCTTTATTCTCACCGATCGGGTCTCAGCTGAACTCCTGATCAAAAGGTCTGAGCCCTGAGCACATGGAGTAGAGGCTTTTTATAAGCTATGCATCCCCATCTGTACCCTTACACCAATCAGCAAACAGGATACACAGGGTCACCTTATATGGACAGGCAATATGACCCTTTTAGGAGAATGGAATGTGGTTTCAGTTCTTGCATATGCTCAGTACATTGATGACAGTATCTTACAACAGATACTTGTACTTGTATATGCCACATGGAGATTTTAGGCTTACTAAATTTTGGGCCTACCTGAAATCCCATCACAGTAAGCAGTTTTTTTTTTTAAATGAATAATTATTCCTCCCTTCCTGCCTCTTCCTGTGGCCAGGAAAAGGGAACACTAGATTCCCTGGTGGCACATCATTATTTTATAGTGAAGAAGTGGCCCACAAGTCACCCCTTTCACATCCAGAAGTCAGTCTTCTCCCTTTCTCGTGAGTCTGGCATGCATTTCGTGCCGTGTGGAGCGATACCATAGCAACCTGTGGCGGAACCAACCCAGCCACTTGTGCCTGGAGAGGACTGCTTGCCAGCCTCTTGCCCTGCGACTATGGCCCTGGGATGTATTGCCCTTCTAGGAACTGATTTGGGCATATTGTATTTTATTATGCTGCTGCTGGCCCTTTAAGAACCATCTGGGGACATACTGTGGAGTTACTGGGTGGCCACCATTTCATGTATCAGAGGCACATGGTAAGAACAATGGAAGAAGCACATGGTGAGAACAATGGATGGCGGCCATTTTAACTCCCAGACACTGTTTGGACTTTTCTACATGGTGCCATCTCGCCGGTATTTGGTGCTAGTGATGTCGTGAACATAAAATTTTCGGTTCGCGAACCGCAAATGCGAACTTCCGCAAATGTTCGCGAACCGGACAACCGTGCGAACCGCCATAGACCTCAATAGGCAGGCGAATTTTAAAACCCACAGGGACTCTTTCTGGCCACAATAGTGGTTGAGGGGGGGGGGGGGGAGACCTACTCTCCTTCCCCCCCGGCCCCCACCCCTGGGCGGCGGGTGGGGGCCATAAAGATAATGAGGGGGGGACCTACTGTCCTCCCCTCCGGCCCCCACCCCTGGGCAGCGGGTGGGGGTCATAATGGTAATGAGGGGGGGGCCTACTGTCCTCCCCCCCGGCCCCCACCCCTGGGCGGAGTGTGGGGGCCATAAAGATAATGAGGGGGGACCTACTGTCCTTCCCCTCTCCGGCCCCCACCCCTGTGCGGCGAGTGGGGGCCCTAAAAATAACAATAAGGGGGGACCTACTGTCCCCCCCCCGGCCCCCACCCCTGAGTAGTGGGTGGGGGCCCTAAAATTAACAATAAGGGGGGACCTACTGTCCCCCCCCGACCCCCACCCCTGAGCGGCGGGTGTGGGCCCTAAAATTAACAATAAGGGGGGACCTACTGTCCCCCCCCGACCCCCACCCCTGAGCGGCGGGTGTGGGCCCTAAAATTAACAATAAGGGGGACCTACTGTCCCCACCCCGGCCCCCACCCCTGAGCAGCGGGTGGAGGCCCTAAAATTAACAATAGGGGGGAACCTACTGTCCCCCCCGCTCCCACCTCTGAGCGGCGGGTGGGGGCCCTAAAATTAACAATAGGGGGGACCTACTGTCCCCCCCAGCCCCCACCCCTGAGCGGCGGGTGGGGGCCCTAAAATTAACAATAGGGGGGGACCTACTGTCCCCCCCCGGCCCCCACCCCTGAGCGGTGGGTGGGGGCCCTAAAATTAACAATAAGGGGGGACCTACTGTCCCCCCCAGCCCCCACCCCTGAGAGGTGGGTGGGGGCCCTAAAAATAACAATAAGGGGGGGACCTATTGTCCCCCCCGGCCCCCACCCCTGAGCGGTGGGTGGAGGCCCTAAATACAAAGGTCACCCCTCCTCCCCAAAATTTTTTTTAGCTCCCTACCTACCCCCCTCACCCTAAAAATAATGAGGGGTGGACCTTTAACTAAAAACCTGTAAAAAAAATTATAACTTACCATTCGATGTTTTCTTTCTTCTAAAATCTTCTTTTTTCAGCCCCCAAAAAGGCCAAATAAAAAACCATAATAACCGACGCAATTAAAAAAAAATTACAAAAAATAAACGAGCGCAAACAAAATAAATCCATGTTCACCCATGGAGGGCTCCGCGCAGACTGAGCTCTGCAGGGCGGGGAAGGCTTATAAAGCCTTGCCACGCCCTGCAATTAGGCTAAGAACACTCTGATTGGCTGGTTTAAGCCAATCAGAGTGCTCTTTGTCATTTTACACAGCGTGGGAAAATTCCAAAGAACTTTCACACGCTGTGTAAAATGACACAGAGCACTGTGATTGGATGGCTTGAAATCCAATATATATGGGGTTATTGCATGTTTTGGGGTCCCTGTGATATGTTTTATAAAATTGTATTTCTCTGCCTGTGATAATTATATTACCCATTGTGTTCAGTAATCATATCACAGGCAGAGGGGAGGATTTTGTGTGGGAGTGTCTGTGTGTATTGTATGGATTGATTGGTTGTATTTCAAAACTCTGTGGGCAGTACTATGTTTGTGGATTGTGAATAAAAGAGGCTGTATGTGCCAGTACAGTCAGTTCTGCTTGACCTCAAAACTAAGTGTCGTCTCGTTATTAGGGGAATTGGATTGTATGCTGATTGCCAGGAGTGTAAGCTGATTGTATGATTTTCCTGTTCAGCTGTTTACAGCATTCATATGCTTGAGAGCATTCGTATGCTTCTCCGGTTCGGTGGTTGTGGTGTCTGCTGCAGTGCTTGGAGTCCTCAGGAAGCGCTAGGAGCATCCTTCAACGGAGGTACCCAGTCGGGATTCCCGTCGATCCGTTACACAACCCATATCACCCCTCTGACCGACACGGCATACGAGAGGACATTGCTGGAGCAAGTGTATATGTATACACATATTGGAGGTATAGAGCCTGGGCATGCCGGGCCCCCGGGGGCCAAGGCCCTATAATGCTGTAATGTCTGTTCCCCCTTATAGTAACCTTGGCACTGAGTCTTGGCTACATAGCTGGAAAACATGTTTCAGGTTCATTACTGATTTTACATAAATGTCCAGAGCAGGGGACTGCACACAATCCAGAAAACAAATTCTTTTTTGAGTAATAGATTGCGGTGTGCTCCAGGCCCTGGGATTGACTCCAACCCACACTAACTTATTTAAAGTAGTAAATCAAGGGTCCAAGCACTCATAATGTTAAATTTAGGCAGCCATTTAATTCAGCATTACACAAGTGCAACATTTTGGTTACAAGTTGTGATCTTTATTAATTAAACTGAAGAAAAGAGAGGCAGAGGGATTTGAACCCCATCATTTCATCCCACTCTAGTGGCTATGATACCAGGAGTACCGATGCACCATTTCCCAGTAATAGCAAATTGTTGTGAAATGGTATGCCCTCTTACCTGGGTATTCCTGGCTACCTGGTCTTCTGGTGCTGAGCGAATGACATCCAGCTTCTGCAGAGCTGCTGGAGCCAGATGCTGTTCCTGTCACCATTCATTGGCTAAGAGTGTCAGCTGATCACTCTCAGCCAATGAGTGCCATTCTGTGCCTAGAAATATACACAGGATTGACAATAACCAGCTGGCTAATGAGTGATGCTGCTGGAGGTGGAGTTACACCTCTTGTAGCAAAGGGGTTAAACTCTGTGTGCAGCGTTTCATAGCGAAATACCACACATACAGACTCAAGTCACCATAACCACTTCAAAACACTGAAGTGGTCATTTTACATCGCAAATGCCCTGGATTACCAATATCACATGCCTTATTAAAAATGTTTTGCCCCAGTTAGTGTTGATGTTTAACTACTTGCTCTGAAATGTGCTACTTTATACCAGACATGTCTTTGATCATTTATCCTAATATACATGTCTTCAAACAGCATTTACCACTGAATTTCATCTTATTAAAGATACACTATAATCACCAAAACAACTTTAACTTAATTGAGCAGTTTTAGTGTATAGGTCTACCTCTGAAGTCACACTGCTCTATTCTCTGCCATTTAAGTTAAATCACTTTTGTTTCTGTTTATGCAGCTCTTGACACATCTCCCCTGGTTGTGACTTACACAGCGCCGGTGCAAGGATTTTTGGCTGCACAGGCAAAAACTGATTTTACACCTACAGTCACACTCATAGATGCACAAAATCACACAGACACAGACTTACAATTATGCATGCAGGGCATGCACACTCACAGTCAGACATTTATAATCTGACACACACAGACAACACACTCACTTTCACAGACCCTGATACCCACTCACTTTCACACACCAGATACTCACTCACAGTCACTCATGGAGACACACCATAGGTGATCCACCATCAGACCTTGTAGCTCCTCGTGCACACTGAGCTCCTGTTGCTGAGAGCTACTAATTCCTTTCTGCCCCATAGTACTCCTCACTGTAACAGGCTGTATATATGTTGTGGCAGCTCCTACCTGTAGGAGCTGGAGCCAGCCTTCAGAGTGGGAGCTTGTTTCCCACTCCCTCGCGGTCTGGTGACATACATCATGTTGTGGGAGGGCTGATACAGAGCAAGGGGGCGGAGCTTTGCAGACAGCAGCCAATCAAACCTCTGCAGGGCTGTTACAATGCCTCAGGGAGGCCCTGCAGCATCCAGGCTTCCATAGTGTGACTCCGTAGCAGCAGCTCTGAACTTCAAAACACCGGCAGTGTGTGAGTTGTGAGGGGCGGCTGCTGTGGGCTTAGGGTGTCAGAAATATTTAAAAATCCAAGTCTCTGGCCAGGTGCCAGAGATTTGGATTTTTGCGCCCCCCTTCTGTGGCGCCCTAAGGCGGCCGCCTGTGCCGCCTTATGGACGCGCCGGCCCTGGACTTACACAGCTTGTATAAAAACAAAATGGTTTGATTTTCAATCAGATGTAACTCACTTTTAATCTTTTTATCTCCTGCTCTGTAAACTGAACTTTAATCACATACAGGAGGCTCCTGCAGGGTCTAGAATGCTTTTAATACAGCAGGAGATAATACATTCTAAATTAAACATAATTTGCAATAAAGGAAGTGTAAACATTAGATGACTCTTTAACCCCTTAAGGACAGAGGACGGTTCAGGACCGTCATCGGCATTTTTGCATTGCCGACCGATGACGGTCTTGAACCGTCCTAACTTTAAGATGTACTTACCCGATCGCCGTCGTCCCCCCGGCGGCGATCGGCGGTGCTCCCGGTGTGGGGAGACTGCCTGCAGCCCAGACAGTCTCCCCATGGCGGATTAGGACCCCTGGGGCCATGTGATCGCTAAATAGAGCGATCACATGGTCACAATAGGTGTCCATGTGTCTGCCTGCAGGGGGACTGTCTGTGCTGACAGGCAGTCTCCCTGCAACTGTAAAATCATTAAAAAAAATAAAGTTAATGTTAATTAAAAAAAATAAAATAATTATATATGTGTATATATATGATATATAGACATATATTATACTTATATAATATATGTCTATATATCGTATATATAATGTCATGCTAAGTGTATTTTTATATTAATATGTACATAGATTAATATAAAAATACACTTATAAATAAATTACACACGTGTATATATATAATATATATAATAACTATATATATTGTATATATATATATTATTATAAAATACAAATAATAAGTAATTTAAATTAAATTAAACATGTAAAAATAATAATAAAAATTATATATCTATACGAAATTTATTCTAACTGTATTTTGATATTAATATATATATATTTATATCAAAATACACTTAGAATGAAATAGTATATATATCTATGTATATATAAATAAATAAAAAGAATACGAACTATTCATATGGCCATATACAAAATTACATAGTTACATAGTTACATAGCTGAAAAGAGACTTGCGTCCATCAAGTTCAGCCTTCCTCACACCTGTTTTTTGCTGTTGATCCAAAAGGCAAAAAAAAAACCCAGTTTGAAGCACAATTTTGCAACAAGCTAGGACAAATAATTCCTTCTTGACCCCAGAATGGCAGTCAGATTTATCCTTCAATCAAGCACATATTACCCTACATTGAAAGATTATATCCTTGAATATTCTGTCTTTGCAAGTATGCATCTAGTAGCTGTTTGAACATCTGTATGGACTCTGATAAAACCACTTCTTCAGGCAGAGAATTCCACATCCTGATTGTTCTTACAGTAAAAAAACCTTTCCTTTGCCTTAGACGAAATCTTCTTTCTTCCAGTCTAAACGCATGGCCTCGTGTCCTATGTAAAGTCCGGTTTGTGAATAGATTTCCACACAATGGTTTGTATTGGCCCCGAATATATTTGTATAATGTTATCATATCCCCTCTCAGGCGACGTTTTTCTAAACTAAATAGGTTTAAATTTGTTAACCTTTCTTCATAGCTGATATGTTCCATTCCTTTTATTAATTTTGTAGCCCGCCTCTGCACTTTTTCTAGTGCCATGATATCCTTCTTTAGAACAGGTGCCCAAAATTGCACAGCATATTCAATATGTGGTCTTACCAGTGATTTATAGAGAGGCAAAATGATATTCTCGTCCCGAGAATGAATGCCCTTTTTCATGCATGACAATACCTTACTGGCCTTGGCCACTGCTGATTGACATTGCACATTGTTGCATAGTTTGTTGTCTATAACAATTCCCAAGTCCTTTTCGTGTGTTGTTATCCCTAATTCACTTCCATTAAGGGTATACGTTGCTTGTGTATTCTTTACGCCGAAGTGCATAACTTTGCATTTTTCAACATTAAATTTCATCTGCCATTTGAGTGCCCAGTCCTCCAGTCTATCTAAATCCTTCTGCAGCAAAGTAATATCTTGCTCACATTGTATTATTTTACAAAGTTTTGTGTCATCTGCAAACACTGAAACATGACTTTCAATGCGGTCTTCAAGATCATTTATAAAAATGTTAAATAGAAGGGGTCCCAGAACAGACCCCTGAGGGACACCACTTGCCACCTCTGTCCAGCTTGAAAATTTACCATTAACGACAACTCTTTGTATTCTGTTTTTAAGCCAATGTTCTACCCAAGAACAAGCATTTTCATCGAGACCGATTTCCTTGAGTTTGAACACTAATCTTTTGTGTGGAACTGTATCAAATGCCTTGGCAAAATCCAAATAGATCACATCCACTGCAACACCCTGATCTATACTTCTACTTACTTCTTTGTAGAACGCAATCAAGTTAGTTTGACATGACCTGTGCTTCATAAAACCGTGCTGATTTTTGCTGATAACCATATTCTTCTCAAGGAATTCTTGAATATTATCCCTTAATAACCTTTCAAATATTTTACCAGCCACAGAAGTTAAGCTCACAGGTCTATCATTTCCAGGCAAGGATTTTGAACCCTTTTTGAATATAGGAACCACATCTGCCTTCCTCCAATCCTCCGGAACACTTCCTGAAAGAAAAGAATCTTTAAAATAATTATCTAAATATACACGTAGACTTCAAATATATAAATATGCATATATTTAAATTCTACGTGCGTATTTATGTAATATTTTTACATAATTAAGTTATTTTATTGATTGCAATTTAAGGGACCTGCCTGCCAACCCAGGCCGAAAATCCAGAGAATTTAATTTGCTATCACTGTATTTTACCCTGTAACGTTCTACGACACCCTAAAACCTGTACATGGGGGGTACTGTTTTACTCGGGAGACTTCGCTGAACACAAATATTAGTGATTCAAAACAGTAAAACATATCACAGTGATGATATTGTCAGTGAAAGTGACTTTTTTTGCAGTTTTCACACACAAACAGCACTTTTTTTTTTTTTTAAATTCTTTATTTTTGATATGCAGGTAGTTACAACAGTGCCTGTATTGCCACAACGGCATCCGCAGGCTCAAGTTTCATTCACATAGTATAACAACGTTGTGGCTTGTTGGATTTGCATATAATTTTTTAAGATAATAAGGTATAACGAGTCGAGATATCAGCATTTGGGTATTGATTAATTAGTACGTTGTTCAACATGGCTTAAAAGTTAGGTGTACAGTACGCTGGGACAGTAAGGATAGATATAAATCACGTTCGCGTTAGGCTGTACTTTATAGCTATTATGCATAGGAAGACATATCTAGGTTACATACTGTTAAGGAGTATATGATAAGCGGTATTCGTTAGGCTATACAGCTAATCATGCTTTTCTATGTGGTAGACAAAGTACGCTTGAATCTTGTAAAATTCGCTTATATTGTAGAGTAACATCGCTGTACTAATTAGACAAACTCGTGGGTTAACTTTGCTTGGGTAACCTGTTCTGTTTGTGCTAATGCTAAGGACTTAGAGTAACATTGACTTTCAGTGTATTGGTTAAGCAGATAAACCAAGTCTAAGTATGGCAAATAAAAAGTTCTGTTAAACCATTGAGATATTTAGCATAAAAGTGTAAATAAGAGTGCTGCTAGATAATATTAGAGTGTCCACCCCATGTTGGGCCAATGCAGCTAGTCATGCTTCCTTGCCGGGAAGCCGGGCGATCCGTCTGTTTGCCGTGCGGCCTGCCGTCGTGGGATGAGCGGATTGACGTCTTTGGCGGTAAATGCAGTCCCATGAGGTGTCCGTGCAGGGAAACAATCTTCCACCCAGGGCCGTGTGTTGTCCAGCCTGATGCCTGCCTTGTACAGGGGGAGAGACCCAGTAAGGTGACTTTACATTGTCAGGCAGTTTGTTCCAGCCCCTCTGCGGTGAGATAAGTGGCTAAGTAGGGCAAATCAGGGCCTTAAAACATTGTCCCTTGGTGCGGTCTGTACCTTCTGATGATGTGGGTAGTTGTGCTGCACCTCCCAGGCTTGTGGTACCTTGGTGCTTATTCGCCGGTTCCTGCTCGTTCAGGGTCTGCAGGCCGCCTGTGTAGCAAGAGGGGGATGCGTCCGGCAGAGTCGCCTGCCACGCGGTCTCCGCCATTTTGGTAGCGGCAAGTTCGTGGCACTCCGGTGGGACACAGGGTGGGGGCCGGGATCACCCCCGCCGGCCCATAGGGGGGGGGAACAGGGCCGGACCCACCTAGCCTCTCAGTTCTGCCGTACCTCTGGTGGACAGGATAGCTGGGCAGCGGCCGTCCACCCCGCTCACCGCCCGAGCGGTCCCCATCTTAGCCGACAGGGATCGCCCCACCGAGGGACTAAAACCTCACGGCAAGCCTCTCCCCGGTACCAGGGTCGCCTCTTGTGTTGTGGCACAGCTGCCAGTTGCTGAATAAGAATTTTGCCGTTTTTTAAGGGCTAGAACTGGGTAGCTTGTCGGGAGCTATTCCTCAGTGCGTCCGCTCGGCATGGCGGTCCGGCCCCGCCCCCCACAAACAGCACTTTTACTGATGATATAATTGTTGTGATACATTTTCCAGTTTTGAAAAACTAATATTTGTGTTCAGCAAAGTCTCCTGAGTATAACAGTACCCCCCATGTACAGAATTTATAGCGTTTTTGAAAGTTACAGGGTCAAATATATGGGTCAAATATTTTTACATTGAAAATGGCCAGGTTGGTTACGTTGCCTTTGAGAGCGTATGGTAGCCCAGGAATGAGAATTACCCCCATGATGGCATACCATTTGCAAAAGAAGACAACCCAAGGTATTGCAAATGGGGTATGTCCAGTCTTTTTTAGTAACCACTTAGTCACAAACACTGGCCAAAATTAGCGTTCAATTTAGTTTTTTACTTTTTTCACACACAAACAAATATGAACGCTAACTTTGGCCAGTGTTTGCGACTAAGTGGCTACTAAAAAAGACTGGACATACCCCATATTGAATACCCTGGGTTGTCTACTTTAAAAAAAAAAAGTACATGTGGGGTGTTATTCAGCGATTTATGACAGATAATAGTGTTACAATGTCCCTATTGATACATTTTAAAAATGTATGTTTTGAAACCGCAATATCCTACTTGTACTTATAGCCCTATAACATGCAAAAAAATAGCAAAAAGCATGTAAACACTGGGTATTTTTAAACTCAGGACAAAATTTTGTATCTATTTAGCAGTTTTTTTCATTCGCTTTTGTAGATGAGTAAAAGATTTTTCGCATAAAAGTAAAAAAAATGTATTTTTTTCAATTTTTCATCATATTTTTTCATTTTTTAAAAATTAAATTACATGAGATTATATAAATAATGGTATGTAAAGAAAGCCCCTTTTGTCCTGAAAAAAACAATATATAATTTGTATGGGAACAGTAAATGAGAGAGCGGAAAATTACAGCTAAACACAAACACCACAAAAGTGTAAAAAGATGCCTGGTCGCAAATGTACATCGCAAAAACAGTCCGGTCCTTAAGGGGTTAAGGAAGTGTTAAGAAAGGCTGTGTAAGTCACATGTAGGGAGGTGTGACTATGACTACATAAACAAAGAGATGTAAACCCTAAATTGCAGATAATTGAGCAGGGAGCCTGCAGGGGCATGATCTATACACAAAAATGGCTTCATTACAATAAAGTTGTTTTGGTGACTATAGTGTCCCTTTAAACATTTTGGCTTCTACTTGCGTGGGAAGCAAATGTCCAGTGATTTATTTGTATTTTATGTCAATATGTCTTTACTTATGTTGCCAAGTCTCAAAAGAAAAAAAAAATAGAAGTAACAAATGGCAAATCTCGTCCTTTTTGCATGCCTCCCTAAACAAAAGCAATGCACTAACCAGTCATGAGTCACAAATATCCTAAAATGTACCTGCTTGTGAAATAAAATGGTAGTGATTATTCCATCTTACTTTTCTCATTTACTCTTTTACCAGATAAAAACAATATAGTGAATATCCTTGCACTACAATGATAGATAGTTAAGAAAAAGGAATGGGAAATATCACTTATCAGAATTATATAAAGTGGGAATTTAATGTGTTCTCCAGGACGTTTCTTATTGCGCAAAATTTGTAAACCGAAACGCGGTTTACCATAGGAATGCACTAAAAAAAAAAAATAATCCGTTCTGGAGGTCAGAAAAAAGTCAAAATGAGCTGGCATGGAAACCAACCCACAATGCAGAATACACAATAAAAGGCATGCAAACGACAAAGCTCAGCTCCCTACCTTTCCACAGCTTGAGAAATGCACCAAAAAGTCCCAAAACAACTGCAAACTATTTCCAGAATGGCTCCAAAACTCGATGCAAAAGCCGCTCCAACAATTCCACACTAGACGCCATGTGCTACCCACAGGCTCCAGCATGCAGGGGACGGTGCTATAAACCTCCCAGGTGCAATGCATGCTGGGGCAACTTGCTTTGTATTGCAAAAAAAAATTTGTAAACCGAGGCATTATTTTTTAAGGATTTTCATTTGTAAACCGAAAATTATCTTAACCGAGGCGTTTGTAAACCAAGGTCCCACTGTATATATATATATGAACAAATTACTTTGTATTTTTCACATATGATCAAGCAGTGAGCTAAAACTTGTTCGGTTAGAAATATACTTGTGTGATGTAATTCCAGTAAAATACAAGTTTAGCAGGCTAAGATTGCCACAAGGCATATGTATGTATATGTGTTTGTAGTATCAGTTAAGTTAATTACACGTAGCTAAGATACTGTTATCACTGTACTGACCAGGTGCAGGAATGTAAGAACTGGAATTACGCGTCCCTCTCCTTTGTATCAGATGAGCCACGTGGTTAGACCGGATGGATGAGTTTAGACTCTATTTATTAAATAGGTTAAGGGTATGTGTGGGTGTAGTTAATTGTGGGAGGAGCTACAGTGCTATATAAGGAATGTACTCTATGTATTCAGTACTCAGACTTTGCTGTATTTTGGTGACGCTAGTCCCTCTGAGTCCCGATCGGTGATCCAATAAAGAATCTCTTCCTTCCTGAAGAAACCTGTGTCCATCTCTCTGTGCTTGGCTTCCGTCAGTTTCTCCGGTATCATTTGGTGCATTGGCCGGGAAGCTCATCGTTCAACGGTAGCTGAGAGGCAGAGGCGTGAGACGGTCTATCTTTGCCCACGTTCTCTACGGCTGCACCCCTGAACTTCTGCGTGGACCTCCCTTCGTCTCGGCGCCACTGGTCTGTTGTCCAGGAGATCATCGGCCTCTACGTGAGAAGTGCTGGGGTGTCCCCGTCGATGAGTGTGAACTCAGGTTCAGGAACGAGGAGGTAAGACAACTGCTGTTTTAGACGGCAGGACCCACTAGGGGTATACCGATTGTGCGGTAGGCCCAAAGGGGTTTTGAATCTGTGTATCTGCCCCCTCTGTCGGAGGGAAGGAGCGAAGGCGCACCGCTCGATCGAACGCTCTTTAGTCAGACCGTTTGATTTGGTTAGTCAGGCGGGGTCCTGGTGTAAATAGCCCTAGCCGGACACCGGTGTCTTGTCTAGACTAGCGTTCTAGGGTGTATATTACGTTCGCTAGGTCGGAGGGACCGGGAGACTAAGCGGCGCCTGTGTAAATTCGGTTCGCTAGTTCTCATCCTATCTGGGCTAAGTGGGAAGGCGTGTAAATTTGGAACCCACTAGACTTTTGATAGTGCGACTAAGAGGCGCCTGTGTAAATTCGGTTCTCTAGCTCGCTATATATGTGGTGATTGGGCAGTGTGGCTAACCAAAACGGGTGTATATAGTTTTAGGTAGTCCATTCAAGGTACTGGCCAATAGTTTAGTTGGGAATTGTAAATGTGTTAACGATTGTTTTAGTAAAGTGTATATCTTGTTAGATAGCGCGAGCTCAGCCGTCTAGCGAGAGTGTTAATAGTGTGTTGCTGTATTATAGTGCACGGTACCATAACCCTGTATATTTACTGACATTATATAATAAGTACTAATCATTGTCGTCCATTGCATGTTTAACACCATAACCACTAATAATTGTATTGTGACCTTAACTTGTGCTTTGACCTATGCTAACCGTACTGTAACCGCTATTTGTAAAAGACGATGTTACTGGGGTGTGTTATAGACGGGTAATTCGTATATAGAGAATTATAGCGTGGGTGACTGTATAGTTACGCCAAAGGGCATAATATTGATTATATAGTGACTGGTGTAACAGCTGTGTGTGTACGGGAATTCCCTGAGTGTTTATTGTTATTGTGTACGTTTCACTTGGTAACCGTACCACGTGGTGCTGTTGCCAGAGGAAACGGGTGTGACTGTTGAATAGTACGCGTGTATAGTATTCGTTGTCGACGACGTTCCATTGTTAAGTATGGGTGCGTCGCAGTCAACGATTCCGGATCCCTTAGGATGTATGGTTAAGAATTTTAAAAAGGGATTCAAAGTTTGTGATTTTGGGGTAAAGATGTCTCCTGTACGTTTGGTCACTTTGTGTACTAGGGAGTGGCCTACTTTGGTTGCGGCATGGCCGCCACGTGGCAGTTTGGATCCAACTCTGGTACAGCGCTTACACGTGGCTGTATCGGGTAGGCCTGAACTTTACGGCCAGTTTCCTTATATTGACTGTTGGAGACAGGCCGTAAATGACTCGCCAAAATGGCTCCAGACATGCCACGAGGAGCAGTGTCGCCTCATGGTAGCTAGGACTTGCTCGTCCACTAGGACTGGTGTTAGGCCCATTTTGGACACGCCCCCTGAGTCCGAGATCCCTTTGCCGCCCCCTTACTTTCCGTTAAGAAGAAGTGACGCAAACGCAGGAAGTCCTGCACCCCTCCCCTCATTACCCTCATCCACTTCCGCTTCCTCCTCCAGTACAGGATCCACCCCCCCTCGTACTAAATCTCCCCTTCCGGAACCAGAATCCACCCCCATTAGAAACGAATATCCTGATTTGGCGCCACTTCAGACTTCCGGTCAAGCTTCATCTAGCTCGGCTCGAAGTGTTTTATTTACGACCTTTTCCCAAAACCGACCTCCCACATCCCCATACCCTATCTCTCCCCGACCGGAACCCATGACTGACGCCTCTCTACGTAGCCCCATCCAAACCCGACAGTTGACTGGTGCCCAACAATTAAAGCACTATCAGATGCCTCTTCGTCTGAATCCCGGGTCAGCTTATATCGATGCCGCAGGTCAAATGGCACACGCTGACCCAGTCTTCGTATATGTCCCATTTACCACAACCGATCTTTTAAACTGGAAGACCCATAATTCCTCGTATACTGAGAAACCACAAGCTATGACTGATCTGTTCACCTCAATAGTACAGACGCATAATCCGACATGGGCTGATTGCCAGCAGTTACTAATGACTTTATTTAACAATGAGGAAAGGACAAGAATAAATCAAGCAGCCATTAAAGCATTAGAGGATAGAGCCCGTGCTTTGAACCAAGCCAATCCAGCAGCATGGGCCGCGACACACTATCCCAACACCGATCCCGATTGGAACGTAAATGGTGCTGATATGGTTCAACTCAGAGCCTATAGAGACGCTATAATTGCTGGCATGAAAGCCGGAGGAAAGAAAGCCATTAACATGTCGAAGACAGTTGAGGTGATCCAGAAAAGCGATGAAGCGCCCAGTGTCTTTTATGACCGATTATTGGAGGCATACCGCTTGTATGCCCCCTTTAATCCGGAAGACGCAGACAATTCCCGAATGGTTAACTCCGCCTTTGTCAGCCAAGCATACGGAGATATTAAGCGCAAGCTACAAAAGTTAGAAGGGTTTGCAGGTATGTCCATCACCCAACTAATGGAGGTAGCAAATAAGGTCTATATGAACAGGGATACAGAAAGTAAGAAAGAGGAAGAGCGCAAGATGCGTAAAAAGGCTGATATGCTAGCGGTAGCGATCGCAGGCGTAGATAAACGGGGCCCAGATAGAGGCAATAATAGATGGAGTAGGGAGCCTTTGAGTAGGGATCAATGCGCGTATTGCAAGTAAGAAGGGCATTGGAGGAACGAATGTCCGCAAAGAGAGCAGTACGAGAGAGACCAACCCAGGGCAGGCTACGGAAACTTTAGAGGTAGAGCGAGAGGTAGAGGAGGCCCCGGAGGGAGTAATGGTTATAGAGGGAGTAATGGGAACAGAGGAAGTGTTAGGGAAGACAGGTATATTCCAGCAGCGCAAAGGTCCCGCGATAGAGAAGGTAGGGACTTTGTAGGATTGGCTGACACTGTCATGGAGGACTATTGATACCGACCGGGCTCCATCCCCCTTGGTCGAGCGGAGCCTATGGTCGATGTATCAATAGGGGGGAAAAGGAGTGCGTTCATGATCGACACTGGTGCTGAACATTCAGTGGTGACTAATCTAGTTGCTCCTCCATCTGGAAGGACTATTACTGTGATAGGAGCAACTGGAAGAAGTGCTGAAAAACCGGTTCTTAAAAGTCGACTCTGTACATTGGGAGGCCACGTAGTAAAACACCAATTCCTTTATATGCCTGAATGTCCAGTCCAATTGCTGGGACGTGATATGCTATCAAAATTACAAGCGCAGATTACGTTCCTACCAAATGGAACAACATCCTTAAAGTTTAATGGACCTTCAGGTATTATGACTTTATCCGTACCAAAGGAAGAAGAGTGGCGACTTTATACAGTGTTGACTAGCCAAAACCCTAGGAGTGATGAGACATTGTTTAACATACCAGGAGTTTGGGCAGAGAACAACCCACCAGGACTGGCCCGCAATATTCCACCCATAAAAATTGAACTGAAACATGGGGTTTATCCAGTGAGCCTAAGACAATATCACATTCCGCAGAAGGCTAAGAAGAACATCCAATCCTATCTGGATAAGTTCATACGGTATGGTATCCTAAAATTCTGTACTTCCCCCTGGAACACCCCATTGCTGCCTGTTCAAAAGCCCGGTACAGATGAGTATCGACCTGTACAGGACTTAAGAGCAGTCAATGATGCGGTTGTTAGCATACATCCAGTTGTACCCAATCCATATAACCTGCTTGCTTTAATTCCGGGCGGGGCTACTTACTTCACAGTCTTAGATCTCAAAGATGCCTTCTTTTGCCTCCGAATTGCCGCAGAAAGCCAATGTATTTTCGCTTTCCAATGGGAGAACGCTGTAACGGGCTCAAAACGCCAAATGACTTGGACAAGACTGCCCCAAGGGTTTAAAAATTCACCTACCCTATTTGGTTCAGCTCTAAGTCAAGATCTACTGGATTTCGAGTCTATCCCAGGAGAATGTGTATTGTTACAATATGTAGATGACTTGTTGATAGCAGCAGTTACAAAAGAAAAATGTCAGCAAGCAACGCACGATCTACTACATATTCTCTGGAAGGCAGGATACAAGGTGTCCAGGAAGAAGGCTCAGTTGTGTTTGCCAACTGTCAAGTATCTGGGATTCCATATCTCTGAAGGTCAAAGGATTATGGGGCCAGAGAGAAAAGAAGCTGTCTGCCAAATACCAATACCCAAGAATAGAAGACAAGTGCGAGAATTCTTGGGGGCAGCAGGCTTCTGTAGGATATGGATTCCCAGCTATGCGATACTGGCAAAACCTCTGTACGCAGCCATCAAAGGTACAGAGCACGACCCCTTCTTATGGACCCAAGAACAGCAAACGGCATTTGAAGATGTGAAGAAGGCTTTGATGAGTGCCCCAGCATTAGGTCTACCTGATCACACACGACCATTCTACTTATATGTACACGAGCAAAGAAGAATGGCTGTGGGAGTATTGACACAGTACTTGGGATCATGGCAAAGACCTGTTGCCTACATGTCTAAGCAACTGGATGCAGTGGCCAGCGGACTTCCACCTTGTCTAAGAGCCGTAGCTGCAGCCGCCCTGCTAGTAGCTGAAGCCGATAAACTCACTCTGGGTCAAGAACTTTATGTACGAGTCCCACATGCAGTACAGACGTTGTTGGATTACAAAGGAAATCATTGGTTTAGTAACAGCCGTATGACCAAGTATCAAGCAATGTTGTGTGAAAACCCAAGAGTGCATTTAGAGACTGTAAACACCTTAAATCCAGCTACCCTTTTGCCGCAACCTACTGAAAGTCAACATGATTGTTTGGAAGTAATGGATGAAGTATTTTCAAGTAGACCAGATCTTCGTGATTTTCCCATCCAGAACCCCGATGTTCAATATTACACCGACGGCAGTAGTTATGTGAAAGAAGGGATCCGCTATGCAGGATATGCAGTGACAACAATAGACAAGGTGATAGAAGCTCGGCCACTGGCGAAAGGAACATCAGCACAAAAGGCAGAATTAATAGCACTAACACGAGCGTTACAATTGGCTGAAGGTTTAAGAGTAAATATCTATACGGACTCTAAGTATGCGTTTTTAACCACTCATGCCCACGGAGCTTTGTATAAAGAAAGAGGACTACTGAATTCAGAAGGCAAAGAAATCAAGTACGCAGCTGAAATCCTACAACTATTGGAAGCAGTGTGGGAGCCGAAAGAAGTCGGTATCATACATTGTCGAGCGCATCTGAGAGGAGATGGTGATGTAACCAAGGGAAATCGGATGGCAGATAGTGCAGCTAAGCGTGCTGCTGAATCAGGAAGACAGGAGTATGTGGGGCATATAGCTGCTCTTATACCAACTCCACTGTCCCAATGGACTCCAGTTTATACAGCTCAAGAAGAGGAGTGGTTAAAGACTGAACCGGGAAAGTATTTGGAGAACAAGTGGTATCAGCTAGAAGATGGAAGAATAGTCATACCAGCATCACTAGCGGTAGAAATTGTCCAAAATTATCACAACGGGACACATTCTGGGAGAGACAGTACTGAAGAATCTCTCAGGAAACATTTCTACATACCAAGATTGTCCAACTTGACTCAGGCCATTGTACGCAGATGTGTAACGTGTGCTAAGAATAATGCAAGACAAGGACCAGTAAAGCCACCAGGAGTCCAGTTTATGGGGGGACTCCCCATGTCCGATCTACAAATAGACTTTACAGTAATGCCTAAATCGGGTGGACATCGTTACCTGTTGGTAATTGTGTGCACCTATTCAGGCTGGGTAGAAGCATGTCCTACTCGTACAGAGAAAGCAGGAGAAGTTGTAAGATTCCTGCTACGAGAAATAATACCCCGATATGGACTACCCTGTTCTATAGGATCGGACAATGGTCCAGCTTTTGTTCATCAGTGCCTACAACAACTGACTCATATGCTTGGTATAAAGTGGAGGCTTCATACTGCATATAGACCCCAGAGTTCTGGTAAGGTAGAGAGAATGAATAGAACTATAAAGAACCAGTTGGCTAAAATGTGTCAGGAAACCCAACTTAAGTGGAACGTTCTCTTACCCATAGCTTTATTGCGAATCCGCAGTACCCCTACCAGAAGGATGGGCCTCTCTCCTTTTGAAATCATGTATGGGCGACCACCTCCCGTACTTGGTAACTTAAGGGGGGACTTGAGTCAGTTGGGAGAAGGAATTACCCGGCAGCAGGTTGTAGAGTTGGGTAAGACTATGGAGGAGGTACAGAAATGGGTACAAGATAGATTACCTGTGAATATTTATCCCCCTGTTCATAGTTATCATCCAGGAGACCAAGTGTGGATTAAAGAGTGGAATAATGTACCGTTAGGGCCCAAGTGGAGAGGTCCTTATGTTGTTCTTTTGTCTACCCCTACAGCGATAAAAGTAGCCGAAGTAACTCCGTGGATACATCACTCCAGGGTTAAACCAGCAGCAGTCGATTCTTGGCAAATTACAGCAGATCCAGAGAATCCCTGCAAGATCCGGTTGAAACGCACTACTCAGTCGGAGTAACGAGGAATTATTGTGGATTACAAATTTTATTGTTACAGGTGTGAGTGAGAAGGCCATAATAAAGCCTGTCCGCTTACCAACACATAGTGTATAAGCCAGGAAAGTCTCGAAGGGACACCTGTGAAGACGAGCAGAACTCCATTCCCTGCAGCCCTCACATCCTGGAAGCTGAGGTTCCATCGCACGGACGAAGACTGAGGATGACGGCGAAAGATGTGCTTTTGATTGTGTTTATTTATATGTGTTTTTATATTCAGGAAGGTAGAGGTACCGACACTCCTAGCTGTGAGGTATGCATTAAGACTACGAGAACAGGTAACCATATTTCCCAAACCCTAATTTGGCATTCACAATACGAATGTAAAGGAGAGGTATCAAGATGTAGATACCTAAATATAGACTATAGTGTGTGCCATTTAGGAGTAGGAGAACCTAAGTGCTTCAGTCCAGAGTATCAACCTCGTACAATTTGGTTGACTCTCAGGAATGGAGATCCTCAGGGGACCCTAATTAATAAGACGGTGTTAGAATCCGTACATTCTTCGGGTGTTCTGCTATTTGATGCATGTAAGGCGATATCAAGTGGTAGAAAACCGTGGAATGTATGTGGGGATCTTAGATGGGAGAGGACGTATGGGTCTAATGATAAATATATTTGTCCCAGTAGTAAAAATAAATATGTGAGTCCTAGATGCCCAAATAAAGACTATAACTTTTGTCCATATTGGTCTTGTGTGGGGTGGGCGACTTGGGGACAGACAGTAGATAAAGACATGATAGTGACTAAGTTGCCGACTAGCCCTTATTGTAAGTCTATGGAATGCAACCCAGTCCATATACTTATTAATAACCCCGACAAGTTCCTAGATAAGTATGGAAATTTATTTGGGTTTCAGATATACGGGACGGGTTTAGATCCTGGGACATTATTGTTTATAGGAATAGAGACTGATACGGTATCCTCCCAGACTCATCAAGTATACCATTCCTTTTATGAAGAGATGAGTATAGATAATAAGATCCCCCATAACGCTAAAAACCTGTTCATTGACCTAGCTGAAAGTATTGCCGGTAGTCTTAATGTTACCAACTGCTATGTGTGTGGAGGTACTAACATGGGAGACCAATGGCCTTGGGAAGCAAAGGAGGTAATGTCCGGTTCTGAGGCAGTTGACCAACTAATATCTACACAAGCCGATTATCATTTGAGTGTTAGAGGTAAATCTGAGTGGAGATTAAAGACCTCCATCATAGGTTATGTTTGCATAGCAAGGAAAGGAATAATGTATAATACTTCTGTAGGAGAATTAACTTGTCTAGGGCAAAAAGCTTATGATGATGATACTAAAAATACAACTTGGTGGTCGGCTTCAAATGTCTCAGAACCATCTAACCCGTTTGCTAGATATGCCAGTTTAAAGGATGTGTGGTTTGATTTATCCATCACATCTACCTGGAGAGCCCCAGCAAATTTGTACTGGATCTGTGGTAAGAAAGCCTATTCGGAGTTGCCACAGGACTGGGAAGGGGCATGTGTGTTGGGTATGCTCAAACCATCCTTCTTCTTGTTACCGATTGAAACAGGTGAGACTTTAGGTGTTAAAGTGTATGATGTGAATCATAGGAAGAAAAGGGGACCCTTAGAGATAGGCACCTGGGAAGATAATGAATGGCCTCCCCAGCGTATCATAGATTATTATGGGCCAGCCACGTGGGCAGAAGATGGTACCTTTGGTTATAGAACCCCAATTTATATGCTCAACCGTATTATAAGATTACAGGCGGTGGTTGAGATTATTACTAATGAGACCTCACAAGCACTCAATCTTCTAGCGAAGCATAATACCAGGATGAGGACAGCAGTGTACCAAAATAGATTAGCCTTGGATTACCTTTTGGCAGTAGAGGGAGGTGTATGTGGGAAGTTTAACCTGAGCAATTGCTGTCTTCAAATAGATGACGAAGGGCAAGCAATAGCTGAGCTTACTAGCCATATGGTTAAACTAGTGCATGTGCCTACTCAGGTATGGAAAGGGTACAATCCAAGTAGTTGGTTTGGTAGCTGGTATGAGTGGTTTGGAGGGCTTAAGGCAGTGGTAGGTGGAGTCCTACTGATTTTACTGTTGTGTCTACTCCTACCGTGTCTTATACCCTTAGTAGTTAGGTCTGTGCAAAGCCTGATAGGAAGTATAGCAGAGAGGAAGGCTGCTGCACAGATAATGGCGATATATAAGTATAAGGCTCTAGATCAAGGAGAACCAATGCAGGAAGATGAGTGTTAAAAGATTCACATCATAAGATAAGTCTGGTCTGGTTCATGGTAACCTGAGGTATATGCAAACCAAGGTTAAGTGATGCCTCAAGTAATTGTGAAATATCAGAGGCATCAAAGGGGGGAATGTGATGTAATTCCAGTAAAATACAAGTTTAGCAGGCTAAGATTGCCACAAGGCATATGTATGTATATGTGTTTGTAGTATCAGTTAAGTTAATTACACGTAGCTAAGATACTGTTATCACTGTACTGACCAGGTGCAGGAATGTAAGAACTGGAATTACGCGTCCCTCTCCTTTGTATCAGATGAGCCACGTGGTTAGACCGGATGGATGAGTTTAGACTCTATTTATTAAATAGGTTAAGGGTATGTGTGGGTGTAGTTAATTGTGGGAGGAGCTACAGTGCTATATAAGGAATGTACTCTATGTATTCAGTACTCAGACTTTGCTGTATTTTGGTGACGCTAGTCCCTCTGAGTCCCGATCGGTGATCCAATAAAGAATCTCTTCCTTCCTGAAGAAACCTGTGTCCATCTCTCTGTGCTTGGCTTCCGTCAGTTTCTCCGGTATCACTTGTACTGTTATTAAATTTACTAACAAGTGAATGGTGATATGATTAATATATTGCTACTAGTGCTAATTTAAAAAAACATTTTACTTCTATGCAACACTACTATTTTTTGCAAATCAAGTGTAAATATTTTGTTAATGTATTTTGCAGAAGGAATTCTGGTCTGTATAGCCTCAAACAATCTAAATTACACTCTAGTTATGTTTAGCAGCCTGTACAGGAAATAATTCTCTGCCACAAGCCACTAGTCTTTGGTATAATTACTGTAATTTTGTTGAAAACGTAATCTCACCCCCTGCTTTTAAACAGTACAGGAAGTTTCAATGGATCATATTATTCCTACAGTCAGGGTTGGGGGCAGGAGATGTTGGTGAATAGGCTTTACCATTTAAAGGAACTCTCCATTGCCAGGAAAACTAATCAATTTTCCTGGCATTGCAGAATCCTGCAGTGCTCCCCTCCCTCCCTCCACGCATCCCATGTTGCTGAAGAGGTTAAAACCCCTTTAGTGACTTACCCGAACCCTGCTCCAATGTCCCTCGGTGCTGGGTCAGGCTCTGCCCACGCTCCTCCCCCGCCAACATCACCCGGCGGTGGAGACCTAATGCGCATGCGCGGCAAAGGACGTGAGCGCGCATTAGACCTCCCCTATATTCAATGCTTTCCTATAAAGATTCCAACGACACTGAATTTCCTCAAGCATAGCGTGAGGACATCCAGCATCGTTTAAAGCACTTTTCGTATTTTAAGAACCCGGAAGTCCCTCTAGTGATAGACAGCAGTTTATAAAAACTGCAATAATTACACTTGCAGGGTTGAGGGTGATGAGAGTTGCCACCCAGACCACTCCAATGGGCAGAAGTGGTCTGGGTGCCTGGAGTGTGCAATTCGTTTCGGTCGATTCGGATGAATTTCGGGACATTCGGACATTCGGGTGCTTCCGAATGTCCGAATAGCCGAATTGCCGAGGTCCCGAAATTACCGAATTTCCGAAGTGCCGAAGTTCCGAAGCACAGTATTGCCGAAGTACTAATATACTTACCCAGTGGAAGAAGAAGAATGTTACACTGTATACAAGTTTAAATAAAAAGTATACAAACATAGCCAGGATTCAGCTGTAAGCATTTGCAACACTTACAACAATCAAGTAACATACATTCATATAAAATGTAAGATACTTAGCCAGTCAATGGAATGACAGGAATGAATAGGTAGATAACTCCCTAATTCCCACGGTATTAGGGAGCTATCTACTAAAAGGCTAAAATACCTAAATTGATCTTTCAGCCAAATTTACTAATACTCAGTAAAGATTACTTAGTATTAGTAAATTATGTCCCTACTCGCTATACCATGAGTAGGGGCATGTCTATTAAACAAAAAAAAAAAACACGTCCCCCCTCCCAAGCTCCCACCCGTGCCGCGCGAGTGGGGGCCTCTAACCTGAAGGGGGGACCTATTGCCCCCCCGGTCCCCACCCCTGAGCGGCGGGTGGGGGCCCTAAATTAGAATAAGGGTGGACCTATTGCCCCCCTCAGCCCCCACCCCTGAGCGGCAGGTGGGGGCCCTAAAGTAAAATAATGGGGGGGACCTATTGACCTCCCCCAACCCCCACCCCTGAGCGTTGGGTGGGGGCCCTAAAGTAAAATAATGGGGGGGACCTAATGTCCTCCCCCCTGGCCCCTACCCCTGAGGGTTAGCGTGGGCCCTAAATACTAATGTTTAATATTCTTGTGTGATAGCTAACATTTCATCACATCCTTAATAATAATAATGATATAGGAGTTCAATTGTTGAGAATTTCAAGAGGGACCAAAGGCATAACTCCGTGCAGGAGATTTTTTTTGTGATGGAACAATGTTATGGACATGCTGCATTTATTACATCCTCCAATCCGTCGTTACCAAAGTAGGGTTAGTGACCTGTAGTAGGGTTTTTAACACTGCATCTTGCTCTATCAGTTATTATTATTATTATTATGGTATTTATATAGCGCCATCAAATTCCGCAGTGCTTTACAATGGGTGGACGAACAGACATGTAGTTATAACCAGACAAGTTGGACACACAAGAACAGAGGGGTTGAGGGCCCTGCTCAGTGAGCTTACATGCTAGAGGGAGTGGGGTAAAATGACACGAAAAGGTAAGGATAGTATAAGACTAGTGACAGTTGCAGAAGAGGAATCAGTCAGGAGCTATTAACAGTTTAATTTATATGCTTTTATGAAGAAGTGTGTTTTTAACGATTTTTTGAAGGAGTGGAGACTGGGTGAGCATCTAACGGAGGAGGGAAGCGAGTTCCACAGGAACGGTGCAGCCCTCGAGAAATCTTGAAGGTGAGCATCAGAGGTGGGAGTACGGACAGAAGATAGACGTAAGTCTTCAGCAGATCGTAAGGGCCTAGACGGGACATACTTGTGTATAAGGGAGGATAGATAGGTGGGAGCAGCATTATGTAGAGATTTGAAAGCAAGAACCAGAATTTTAAATTGAGCTCTATATTTTATAGGAAGCCAATGTAGGGACTGACAGAAGGGTGAAGCATGGGAGGTGCGGGTGGACAGGAAGATGAGCCTCGCTGCCGCATTCATTATGGACTGTAACGGCGCAAGTTGGGAGCACGTAAGACCACTGAGAAGCGGATTACAGTAGTCAAGGCGAGAAAGGACAGTGGAATGGACCAACACCTTAGTCGCATCTAGCGTTAAGTCGGGGCGGATTTGCACAAAGTTTTTGAGATGGAAATGACAGGATTTGGCGATAGATTGAACATGAGGCTTGAAGGAGAGGTCGGAGTCAAAGAGAAAACCTAGGCAGCGAGCCTGCGTGGTGGAGCTGATGGTAGCACCGTTGACTTGGAGGGAGACAGACACAGGAGTAAGAACACTTGAGGGACAATAATTTCAGTTTTGGTCAAGTTTATTTTAAGGAAGTGGGCAGCCATCCAGTTAGAAATAGCAGAGAGGCAGTCAAAGACACTAGTCAAGAGGGACTGTGAGAGATCAGGAGAGGACAGGTAGATTTGCATGTCATCTGCATAAAAATGATATTGGAAGCCAAAGGAGCTAATGAGTTTACCAAGGGAGGTAGTATAGATGGAGAACAGTAGGGGACCAAGGACTGATCCTTGGGGGACACCAACAGAGAGGAGTTGGGGAGAAGAAGCAGAGCCAGAGAAAGAAACACTGAAAGAGCGCTGGGAGAGGTAGGAGGAGCACCAGGAGAGAGCAATATCTTGTAGACCGATATTGCGGAGGATGAGACAGTGTCAAAAGCCGCAGACAGGTCAAGGAGAATTAGGATAGAGTAGTGACCATGAGGTTTTGCAGCGAGTAGATCATTGGATACTTTGGTCAGTGCCGTTTCCACAGAGTGCTTAGCGCGGAAACCAGACTGAAGCGGGTCTAGCAGAGAGTTGGACTCGAGGAAGTCTGTCAATCTCGCATACACAATTCTTTCAAGGATCTTGGATGCAAAAGGCAGTAGCGAGATAGGACGATAGTTGGATGGGGAGTTAGGGTCAAGATTGGGCTTCTTTAGAGTTATGGTGCCAGGAGTGCCCTGTCAACCCCCCATTGTAAAGAGTCAAATTATTGTAGATATGGTGCGTGGACAGTTTCTTTACATATGAATTGTCGGGTATTCAACACAAACTTAAATTGAATATCAACATTTAGACTAGATAGAAACATTTAAAAAAAACCTCTCCAAAACAGCTACTTTTAGGTCAGATAGCTAAAGTTTTGCTTTGGTTGACTTCCATGCGTAAGCCAATCAACCGGACAAATTAATAATATTTAATTCTAATCTATAGGATTAAGGAGGGCAATGCTCTGTTTTATAAATAAATGTTTTTTTTTATCAATGCACTCTGAGTAAAAATAGATTTCGGTTGTCCCTACAATTGTTTTTTAAACAGTAGACGTAAGCTGTCAAAATGTTTTTTTGTGATTTAAATCTTTAATCAATGGCTCAATAAAGGAAGTAGAATGGCAGAATAAACATCTATTCAGTTTACCACCAAAGTTTTATGACTGCTCTCAGTTTGAAAGAAAGGAGTTTAAAACAGGAAGGTCATAATTTGAGTAATTCATCTGCCACTTCCCCTTGGTTCACACTCATAGAAAATACACAATACTTTCTGGAGTAATTTCAGCTTTTATCAAATCAATTAATTATCTTCTTTTATATATAAAAACCTGGGGTTTAAGGAATTTTTCACAAAACTGCTAAATAACGCCAGTCTCCTCATTGTTCTGTAGTTTTGTTTTAAAATGGGACTGTACAATATTTTTTGTTTAAATTACACTGTTCTGTGAGTTCTCCAGTTGGAACTGTCAAGTAAAAACTCACTAGAAACGTATTGTCTGGTATTGGATCTCTGTCTGTTTGCATAATGAATCATTAGGCCATTTGGATTTTTGCTGGCGAAATCTTTTGCACAAGGGTACTTTACTCATCACATGATTGGAATTTCCACTCCTCCGGTTATTATTTGGAGCTGACATTTACCACATAAGTTGGAATTTATCCATATTTCACTGAATCGAAAATACAGTAGATGTGTTACCATTCAACTCCTCTTTCTTTCTAAAATGAAGCATTGCTGAAAATAAAAGATTACATGTAATATGTCTTTGTTGTGTATTCATTTGTAATAAATATATATTGTAATGGTAACAGGGTAGACTGGTCCACAGCTTGGGTTCAAGACCAGTTCAGCTACGTCCTCTGTACCTTCTCCTCTGGCACTCGACACTACCACGATTCTTCACCCACTAGACAGGCAGATGTTGCTACCTATACCCAACCCTTTTTTCCAGACTGGAATCGATTCCTCTGCCTGCTCTCAACACCATCTTTACAACAACTGTAGTTAAGTTCACAGTACACAGGTCTGCACGCTTTGTCACCTTGGAGTGTGGATGCAATGTGTCTTCTGTGTTTGTGCGAACAGTTAAACAAAATAAAATGTGTCAGTAATAAGAAGAGAAAGGAATAACCTATAATCTCATCAAGATATTCAACACCCTGTGACTACCTCAGTGCACCATAAAGAGTGGGTGCACTTCAGTGGCGTACATACCAGGGTCGCGGCTGCGACCGGGCCCGGCCCGCCAGGGGGCCCGGCCCGCCAGGGGGCCCGGCTGCCCCTGCGACCCGGTATGTACGCTCTGGGCCAGCCTCTTCTCCTGGGGGGCCCAGGAGCCGGCCACCTCCGGGCCCCCCGAGGCTGGCCCTGCTTACACCCGGCGGGCAGTCAGGCTGGAAGGTTCGCGAGGGAGCACTCTCCCCTGAGTGCTTCCTCTACAGCTCCCTCGCGCACCGCACTGATACTGGAGCCGGAAGATGACGTCATCTTCCGGCGCCGGTATCAGTACGCGGCGCGCGAGGGAGCTGAAGAGGAAGCACTCAGGGGAGAGTGCTCCCTCGCGCGCCCGCCCGCCTGACTGCCCGCCGGGTGACCGGCCTCCCAGGAGCCCAGCAGCACCACTGGACCCCAGGGAATCCCCTCAGCACTCCAAAAGGTAAGGAGGCTGGGGGGATTAAATTAAAAAAAAATGCGTTAGTGTGTGTGTGTGTGTATTAGTGTTAGTGTGTGTGTGTGTTAGTGTTAGTGTGTGTTAGTGTGTGTGTGTGTGTGTGTTAGTGTGTGTGTGTGTGTATTAGTGTTAGTGTGTGTGTGTTAGTGTTAGTGTATGTGTGTGTGTGTTAGTGTGTGTGTGTTAGTGTTAGTGTGTGTGTGTGTATGTGTTAGTGTTACTGTGAGTGTTAGTGTGTGTGTTAGTGTTACTGTGAGTGTTAGTGTTACTGTGAGTGTTAGTGTTACTGTGAGTGTTAGTGTTACTGTGAGTGTGTGTGTGTATTAGTGTTACTGTGAGTGTGTGTGTTAGTGTTACTGTGAGTGTTAGTGTGTGTGTTAGTGTTACTGTGTGTGTTACTGTGTGTGTTAGTGTGTTTGTTAGTGTGAGTGTCAGTGAGTGTGTTACTGTGTGTGTCTGTTACTGAGTGTGTTACTGTGTGTGTCTGTTACTGAGTGTGTTTGTGTTAGTGAGTCTGTTTGATGTCTGTTAGTGAGTGTGTGTTTGTCAGTGAGAGTATGTTTTGTAAGTGAGTGTGTATGTATGTCTGTCGCTGAGTGTGTCTCTGTCAGTAAATGTGTGTGTCTGTTATCTAGTGTGTATGCATCTGTTCGTGAGAGTGTGTGTGTGTCTTCAGCACTTACCTTTCTCCAGCGCCGGACTCCCTTGGCGCTGGGGATCCCTCCGCCGCTCAGCTCCGAATGCGCATGCACGGCAAGAGCTGTGCGCGCATTCAAACCGCCCATAGGAAAGCATTACTCAATGCTTTCCTATGGACGTTCAGTGTCTTAAAATCGCGGAAGCTCCTCTAGCGGTTGTCAGTGAGACAGCCACTAGAGGCTGGATTAACCCTCAGTGAAACATAGCAGTTTCTCTGAAACTGCTATGCTTTCAGCTGCAGGGTTAAAACTAGAGGGACCTGACACCCAGACCACTTCATTGAGCTGATGTGATCTGGGTGTCTGTAGTGATCCTTTAAGTGTGTGTGCATCTGCATGCACTGGTGTACATACCGCGGTCGCAGCCCTGCAACCAGGTGCCCGCCGCCATGTGTTGCGGCCCCGGCCTGCACAGAGTAAGTGTGCGGGGGGGGGCCCCACGGATCAATTTTCGCACCGGGGCCCCATAGGTCATGTGTACGCCACTGGTGCACTTACATACCATTTGGGGAAACAGCAAATCACCATTAGACAGAATTGAGAGCCTAAAATCTACATATAGCATGACATACACTGTATAGAATAATAATTTTGAAGTATAAAGTATTTAACCAGGAAAGGTACTCCAACTATGTCCTGTGGATGTTATTTTTGCCCAGCATCCAGGGTATGTTACTATTACCCAACTAAATGGTACTAATTTTGTGACGGTAGTCACCATCACTGGGGGCTGAAGACTGACACTTTATGGAAGTCCCCAGATTACTCCTATGTTTTAGTCACACTGTGCCCAATATAGGTACAGGGTGTATTTGTTTATTAGTTAATCTCTCCCCCCCCCCCCCCCCCCCCCCCCCCAGCACCTCTGCCCTTTCTTTGTTGTTTTACCAGAAGGGTGTTGTCCCATTGTTCCAGAGACCCCTTTCGCCTGCTTAAATGATTGATGTAAGGTAGTTCAGGATGACAAGAAATACTATATTAGCACATATACTGCATACCTCAACATGCTAAAAAGCAGTAGCTACTGAATACCTGCCTTATACTGCTGTTAACAATGTGAAAAAGTGCGACCCACTGTGCAAGCTAGTGCGAAATTAAACAAGAGATATAAAAGGCCATACGAGAACTTCACACAAATACAAACTTGCACAGGAGCACACTAACACTTCACACAATTACAACACTGCAAGCACACAATTTACAATTCACACAATTCACACACAAGTACTAGCTCTCTGCACAAATATGCACAATGAAACTGCTCACAAATATAAACATATAGTCTTACTGACCCTAGGCAGATAAAAACAGGAAATGACTCTTATACACAAATTAGATTTTGCCTTCACATTAACAATGCACACTGACAGCACATTTACTAATTTACACTTGCAATCACTATACACGGATACATCACTGTATTCACAAAGGCACAACACTAACAGGATTGCATTAACTAGTATTTACTACATATTTACTACATAAATAAGCACACATAGCTGACAGCACACGTACATTTACTCTTTGGTTCGAGAAACAATTGATTGTGGAAAACTAAAAAGCGAGTAGCAAAATCTTGGCTAAAAAAAGACAAAAAATCGGAAACAGTTGAATTTGAGACATTTTTCAACTCAGCTATAAGACCTTGATGTTTCCATTTGGTTTTCAATTAAAGTGAGCCTGTCATGGCAAATATATGCAGTTTTCTAACCATCTGGCTTAACTCATGTTATACATTTAAAGTTTTTGCTCATATTTTAATTTATAGCCATTACTCCTGTCTCCTGCTGAATCATGTTTTCAGTGGTGTTACACTCCTGCATACCTCTACTTTGGAACACAGACTTGCTTCCCATAACATACTAAAAATCACTGACACTTTATTTGGCCTTAATGTAAATAACACTTCTTTCTTATACTGCCTGTCCAAGGCTGCAGCAATTAACAATTCTGTCTGCTTCTCTCCTCTCTTTGCTGTTGCTACTCTAACAAAGAGCCTGCCCCTTCTCCCTACTTCCCAATGCAGGCATTGGTTTCCCTTAGGCTGAATTCCAAGCAAGACAGATACACATTGGAGGATTTCCTTAATTAATAGACACACACAGCACAATATATCTGTGCTGATCGGCACAGGTTTGACACATACTGAACTGACCGAGAGGAGGAGGAAATGCCTCTTTTTTTATTCTCTGAGTTTAAAGAAATCTAGATATCTGCTAGCAATTCTGTTAGCACAATGCCTAGATGAAATTTGATTCTCTATCATTTAAGGTTACGTTATATTTGTCATGACAAGTACCCTTTAACCAAATTCTCTATTCAGCATATAAACCCTTAGAACATTGTGAATTTGGTTTATATATGAATTTGGATCAGCTTCTTCAGCCATTCCTACTTTGTTGCAAAATTGGAAGGAGCTTCCAACTGGGTTTTTATGCCTTCTTTTGGATCAACAGCAAAAACAGATGTGAGAAAGGCTGAACTTGATGGGCATGTCTCTTTTCAGCTATGTAGCTATATATGGTGTTCTGTAATGCATATGGTGACTGTATAAAATCTTGTGGTTTGATGTATGCAACTTGAGGGGTGGCAGATTTTTTTAGTTGAAAGAGACGTTCCATACAGATCATATATTTTTCCTATGCTCATGCTCTTTCCAACTACAGTTTCAGTTCCCCTTTTACATTTTTCTTTTTCTCATTCCACAATTTCATTGCAACTTCTGGACTTTCCTGATAAATATTAGATGCCCTAACTAAACTCAATATGCAAATTTATGGACAATAATTACAATTCCACTCAGATAACATCTAGTAATTAATATGCAAATGTGATTTTGGCGTGTACATTTTGTATACAATCTTTCCAAATCACATTCAAATCTAACTATCACACAGAGGCAATTTAAAGTTACACTGATCCAAACATTGCTCTCCTGTTGTGGTGATCTATGACTATAATCGTAGGAGGGCAGAGGCGTACTGATGATGTAGAGACGCACGGAGCGTAGCTGTGCGTCACAGGTGATGGCTGGAGAACAGAAGCCACGAACCACAAGCTGCACCAAGCCAAAATAAAACGCTGTGAATTCGGCAAAAACATTAGATGGCTGGGGAGTACTAATTTATCTCACCAAGCACAGATGGTTGGACGTGGGAAAAGTCTTGGAACGATACTGTAATCTGGAAACAACGTGTGGAGCCAGGAGAAGAAAACATCAATCTGTAACCTAAAGAGGAAAGGTGGGAAAATCTGGGGCTGATATTGGAGCTGTAACTCACATTAATTAAGAAGCAAAGGATAGTTTTACCCAAAACAGAGCACATACTTGCAAAAAAATATAAAAAGGTGCAGATTACCAACATCCAATGGTTGCTGGTGCTTGGCACATATAACCTGGAGCTCATACAAGTTTATTAATTTCATTTATACTGCTGTTTAATGTATAAATTAACCTCCTAAAGGGGAGTTTGAGATAGTATATTAATACCTTTTGTAAAAAAGGAAAAGAGGATTGATTAATTAATTGGGCAGATGAGGGAGAAACAACTCAGAATCAGAAGTGCATCTTCAAAACTATGCAATTGAAAGGGATTCAGGTGTGTTTCACAGAAAAGATATGCACTATAAGTGATAACCTGCATGCCTACTAAGCTGCAAATACTTTTAGTATACAAGACTAAGATCTAAACAGGAAGGAACCCAATTTGGATATCCCAATCAACCTGGCCGCTGAGGGAGAAACAGCTCAAAACTGAAGGTGCATCATTAAACCTGTGAAAGGGAACCAAACCAGGAGTGCTACACATGAAAAGTGATGCCTGAAAAAAATATAATCTGCATGAATATCAGCTCCAATAAGCCGTATTAGTAGTTTGGCTCTTGGAAAAATCGATAAGATTTAAAGAACCTGCCTTCTAATCAGGGAAAGAGATAAAAGGGAAAGTTATCCCCAAGCAACAAAGGAAAAGAGATAAGAAAGAAAGAAAAACAGGATAAAGAAAATTGGTAAAAGAAAGAGATAGGGGAAGGAAAGAAGGCAGCTCTTTAGATGATTAGGAGATAAACAGAATATATCTCATATCCTGGATTTAAACAAACAAAACAGATAGCCTCAAATTTCTTCTTTGATTACTTTGCAAGTACCATAATAGAAAATGTCTAGCAAGAAAAGCACACAGGAAACAAAACCGACAAATCTAAGGAAGGATAAGAAACAGATCAGAAACTTAAAAAAATACTTTCGAACTTCTTCACAGTGATTGATTCTAAGATAGATAGAGATACATCTTTAATGGAAGACAATAGTACTCAAGCACAAGATGGAGATAACTCTGATCTAAACTCTCATAATACAAGAGACAATAAAGAGCAAAAAAAAAAATCACTCCTAAATACCTCCAAGAATGTTTTAATATGCATTTTATCAAAATGAAAAGGGAAATAGAATCAAGTTCGGAAAATGCAAGATCTGAGTTTTTGAACTTGGGTACAAAACTAAAACAAACAGAAGAAAAAGTAGAATGGTTGGAGAACAAGGCATCAGCTCCAAAAAATGTAAATTCATCACTAGAAGAAAAAATTAAAAATCACGAACAAAGGGGGCGGGGCCTGAAAGCCAAGATGGCTGGACGTGTCCTCTGAGGGCTCCTGCACCAGAGGGCACACCACTGTCCAAAATACCTAATCCACCGAAGCCCACAACACAAGCTGTCTGGATATCGATCCGGGACTCCACACGGAGCAGAGTGGTACCACTCCGGTACCGAACCGCCACAGTGAAGCCCGAACCGGCCATGCGGCCTAATATTGAGCGGGGCCTAGGGCATGGGAGAGGCGGCCGATCCCCCGGCTCGGGGCCCGCTCACAAGCGAGAGGAAAGCGAAGCCCTGCTACCCCCCCCTTCGGACCGGCGGGGGTTATCCCGGTCCAACCTAGGGACGACAACCCCTGCGAAACCGCAAAAGCAAGCGACGACCAAACAGGACCCACGAGGCCCAAACAAGATGGCGGCAACGAAGCAGCCCGAGACGAAGCACACAATACACAAGCCCCCCGGAAACATAACAGAGTTCTGCGGCAGACTCATGGCTTACCTCTGCTCACAGTTCCACACCCGGGGACAAGCCTTTAGGTGGGCGAGGTGCGAGGCAGCAGCTTGGATCCGCCCGACGACCAGACGACGCATGTGCTGGATCCCTCCTCGGGCCTCAAAAAGGCGCCAGGGAGGAAACGCCGGCACCTCATGAGGCGGGAACAGAAGTCAAGCCCCTTGAGCACCGGCACTCGCTCCCGACTAAGCCAGGGCGAGAGCCGCAAACGAGGCCAGCCAGAAGACCACCGGGTGGCGCCGGAATCCTCGAGCCAGTGGCAGACCTTCCCGCGAAACTGGACACACGCCTTCCGCAACAGAGGACACCAAACAGCTGAAGGGACTGGTACTACAGAGCGAAATGAGCGGAGAGCCCTACCACGACCTGCCGGGGGGAGACCCTCACGAGGACAGGGACTAACCATACACACACTGGCATGGCGATTCCCAGCCCTGGGAGTGGGCTAAAGAGACACTTGCCTAAAATATCTTGTCTGTACACCTACAGCATTACCCTGCCTCAACGCAGCAGCACTTCACCACAAACGCAAGGCCTTCCCTCTGTGCCTTGCCTTTGACTCTCCTACCTGTCAGGCTCAAATTGTTGCTTCACATTTATATTGTTATCTTATCTTAGATTATTATTTGTCTTTACAGCGTATTGCTTAATTAGCCTACCCACCCGTTACAGCTTAGCAATATCACACTCAAGCTAGATACCTCTATAGCTATCCGTTAAGATATATGTTGATTTTTTATGTGCTCGGTGATGGGTGCTTGGCTCCCCTCGGAGATTTGCCTCTGAGCCCTGCACATATCGCTACTATAAATTTACCGCACCGCACTAACCTGTGTAGGTGCCTAGCTATGTAAGCCTGTTTATCTCATGTTATTACCAGACTGGCGAATAGATCTAGCCTGTTTGCAGCTTAATGATACACTTGAAGTCGATATTATACTGCATTACATGATCCAGCCTGTTTCTATTACATATTATATAATTGAAATCTAAACTAATAATCACTCATGTGTTGTTTAGCCAGCCTAAGCTTGTTTAGCATATATAACACTATTGTTGAGACTCTTAATTAACAAGAAAAAAAAAAAAGAGGCCGTTACTATAGGGAGTACATGCAATCTTTGTATAAACCAGTTGTGCATAACTTGTATTTTTCATGCATTAACCCCTTGTTTTACTTTCTGTAACGATCCAACTTTTGCCTCATTAAAAACAAAGATTGACAAAAAATCACGAACAAAAAGTACAAGACTTGGAGGACAGATCCAGAAGATCGAATCTCAGAATAAGAGGTATCCCAGAATCGATTCTGAATAATCAATTGAACCAATACATGGAAGAATTTCTCAAAGCCTTGAATATCCCCTCTAATAAACCATTGGAACTGTTTGAAATAATGCACAGATTACAGAAGCCTTCAAATACTCCAACACATTTACCTAGAGATGTTATAGTCTGTTGTCATTCGTACAGGACAAAACGACAAATTACTTCAGGACTAATAAAAAACGTAACAAAAGGCACAGCATATGAATCAATCAAAGTCTTTTCAGATATTTCTTATCAAACTAGACAGCAAAGAAGAGTATTTGTTTCAATGATAAAAATCCTGAGAGACAATGATATACAATATACATGGGGGTTTCCGACGAGACTACAATGCAGCAGAGATGGAAAAAGAGAAAGCTTCGATACTCCCACGAACAGTGGATTCAAGAACAGAAGCTTAAGGAATATCCCCAATATATTTTTTTGTCCAATCATGGTTTCAAGAGCAAATTAAGGAAACTACACTATTATTAAAGAGTAACACTCACATATAGGAATATAAAGGATATGAAAGAGAAGGGAAAGATACACCTGTTCACTTTCTTGAAAGTGATAAATTAAAGACACAATATACAGAAATTGGTAGAAGGTAGACTTATTTATTTCTTTTTATTGTGGCAACAAATGCATAAACATGATGCTGTTAAGGTTAGAAAATGACGCACACGAGGGGAAGTTATAGAAGAGCACAAAGGAGGATAGATAATAGAGGCACATAATTGAAAAAAGATAGTAAAAATAATAAATACACAGAAAAATCATTAAAGGAGAAAAAGGTGACAAAGGTGTTGTTGATATGGGTCATAGAAATATCACAGATGGAAATAGCTACCGAATTGTTGTGAATAGAGGAATATGTTTATGATTAGCACAGGATGTATACACATTTAGGATTGGATAAAATATAGATATTTTGGGAGTCTTGTTAGAAAGGCTGCTAAATTAAACTGTAATAAAAAAAATGTTGAGGGGGGGAAGGGAGATGGAGGGAGGGGGAGAATATACCTACCATGGATTTCTCCCTCGCTCTCTCTTTCCCTTTATACACCCTCCTTTCTTGTTACTTTTGGATGACTATATATAAAATGTTTGGCTCCTGCTCCAGCAACAGCGTGTCAGATTTGTGCTTTCAATCGAAGAATGTCAATATGACCAACGTTCGACGTAATGGAAATACCAGGCTGTGTTACTTCTGTTATGAATATGAATGCATGGTTGTATGTTGTATTTTTCTCCAGTTCAGTGGAGAAAGTTTTTATGTTATATGTTTAATAGATAATAGGATTGTTACATTAAGTAAACAAGGTTATATAAGATCCGAATAGTTTTGCTGAATGCGTGGGGGATTAATTCTTCAACAAAAAGATCCATAATATAAAATTTTCTGAGGAAAGAAAATATAAACATATGTGCAATTCAAGAAACCCATTGGAGACTAAATGATAAAACTCTTTTAAGTTCAAAACATTTCCCAACTATAATAAGTGCCTCATTGAGAGATAAGAAGAAAAGGGGTGTAGCATTGTTATTTCCAAGTAATTTAGAATTGGATATAAAATATAAAGAACTGGATAAGGAAAGACGCTATATAATACTAATATGCGTGATAAATAAAATCTAGTATACTATTGTAAATCTATATGCTCTGAATAAATCTCCTGAAAACTATATAGCCAAACTTTTAAAAAGAGTTGAAGTTTTAAAACAAGGGTCTTTGTTAGTAATCGGAGATTGTAATTGTGTCCCAGATATTGAATAGGATAGATGTACAGTAGAGAGGAGAAACAATATAACAACAAATAAAAACATGCCAACCAAATTACAATCATTAATGAAACAATACTCATTATATGATATTTGGAGAATACTGAACCCCACAACTAAGGACTATACATGTTTTTTAAAAACCTAACCTACTCAAGAATAGACCTAATCATGGGGGATTTACAATTGGTACGCAAAACTAACAATATGGTGTTCACAGATGTTTCCTGGTTCAATCATAGTCCAATAATTTTAGCCATCAAAAATACCTTTAAGAAGAAAAGAACAGAATGGAGGCTAAATTAATACTAATTGAGTAATCAAGAATATCTTGATGGTGCTGAAAAAAGCAAAAACTCCCATGATAATACTATCAATTGACGCAGAAAAGGCATTTGATAGGATAGGATGGGATTTTATGTTTAAAGCATTAGAGAACTATGGTTTTGGGATAGGAATGTTGAATGCAATACGGGCCATATATGTAAATCCATCGGCCAGGGTTAAAGGACCCAATTGTATTTTCAGAAAGTTTCCAAATAAAAAACGTGACACGTCAGAGATGTCCACTTTCACCCTTGCTATATATCCTAGCATTAGAACCATTAGCAATCAATATACGAGTAAATCAGCATATCAAGGGTTTTCATACAGACAATATCAAGAGTAAATTGAACCTATTTGCTGACAACCTATTACTTACTTTAGAAGATCCAGAACTCTCATTGAAAGCATTACTTGCAGGGGCGGGGCCGGACCGCCATGCTGACCGGTCGCATGGCGGATGGGCTCCCGAGAAATCAGACCTCTGAGCCATATCAGGCAACCATCCAAACGAGCAAACTGCAGGGGACTACTCACACAGTGGTGGGGAGGGTAGCGGACCCCGAGATCGGGAGTTTCGGATCCCCCCACGGGAAGCACGGGACTTCGGAGGCCGCGGCCTACTCTAGGGGGAGCGTGGTGGACGGCCGCTGCCCTGTCTCCCTACTATACTGCCCCACGCTGGAATGTAGAATGCCGGCCGGCTCCTGTTCCCCCCCCTCTGGGCCGGGGGGGTCATCCCGGTCCACACTGGGGCGCACTCAAGCCGACCTGCAAACAGACTTCAGGGCGCTGGACACGCGAGGCCCAATCCCAAGATGGCGGCGGCTCAGAGCACCTGCATAACGGCTCCTGCGATATGGAGCCACAACAGCCGTCTGAACACAGGCACAGAGACCGCACCGGACCCAGGACAAAGGGAAAGCTGCAGCCTCTCAGCATGGCACGTGAGTGGGAGCAACACACAGCACACAAGCGAGCTTGGGGATTGCATCTGGGCGGAGACCCATACCGGCAAGCCACATAGTTACCCCCACATACATGAGAGCGAAATCACTAGTCCAGTACGCCACACAAGCCACTCACCCGACCAGGGAATCAGTGGAAGGCACAGCTCGTCACCCTCTCAAGCCACAGCCGCAAAGCGGGGAGCCGCAAAACTACACACGCTGCAAACGCTGCTGGAGCTGAGTTCCTACTCTACCCTGTCAGCCCCCATCCTGAGGGACAAAACGGGACTTACCTTGGGCTTACACGGACAGTGCCAGTCTGTCATCACACGCGACCCCACTCTCAAGCTGCATACCCCACTATGCTTTATTACTCTTGTGAAACACTGTTAAGCCTGTGACTATTAACCTGTTAGGAGTTAAAATTGCGCAGATACTCGTGACTTAAATGATAAAAATGTGCATGTCTCTCATGTAACCCAATGTAGAACCTGTATATGAAACGCTAGAGGATTGCCTTTGGGGTACCTCATAAGCGGATGTTAATTGCTTATGCACAACAAAAAAAAAAAAAGAAAGCATTACTTGCAGAAATAGATCTATATGCTAATTTCTCAGGTTATAAAATTAACTTGGATAAGTCAGTATTCTTAACAAAAAAATCTTCAAACAAAGGTGGTGGAAGTGTATACGACCTGGGCTCAACAGAATAAAAATCTGGGAATTAATATCACTTCTTCTTTAAGTTCTCTTGTTGAATTTTTTTTTGCCTTTTAATACAACAATCGAATAAAAAACTAATTAGTTGGAAAATGCTATTTTTTTATGGTGGGGAACTATTTTATCAGATTAATTCCTTTAAAAAGTTTGGAATATTGGCTTAAAATAGTTAATTCCCTATTTTTAAAATGTATATGGTCTGGGAAGAAACCCAGGATAAAATGGAAATTAATCACCTTAAACACTAAACAAGGCGGTATGAGTATGCCTGATATTTTTAAATACTATTAAGCAAGTAGACTCATGCATGCTATGATCACACAGAAAAGCTGTTCTTAAAAGGAGATGTGTTTTTTAATAGAACAAGATTTATCTTTAATAAGAATTGACCATCTTTATTCTGGTCATTGGGTTTGCAGAGATATATACAAAATAGTTTTTAAGAATTAAAATAACTAATGGACATATTGGATGATTGGAAATGTAAAAAGAAGAAATTCAATCTAACAAATAAATTGTTGGGTTCCTTATCATTAAAAATTCTTGAAAGAAATATTGAAAATATAAATGTAAGTAACTGGCACAGTAGTGGATTACATAATATAAATGATATCATTATTGTGAATAAGATTAACCCCTTAAGGACACATGACATGTGTGACATGTCATGATTCCCTTTTATTCCAGAAGTTTGGTCCTTAAGGGGTTAAATTGTTTTCCACTTTGGTTCGAGAAAAAAATCTACCAGGGAGAGAATTATTTAATTATTTAAGAATAAGTGATTTAATTTCTAAGTATCTTATGAGTAGTATTTCAGAGGCAGTGAAAGATATAGAATTGCTATATAATCAATCTAATTTTAAAGGATATATCTCAAAGTGTGCAAAACTATCAAAAAATAAGTGAAGGCAATAATTGTACTGCAAAAGGAAAATGGGAACGAGATCTAGGTATAGAACTGCACTACCATGAGTGGACGGCCTCTCTAGTATTAACCTATAAACACACTCATGCTTTGAATCTAAGAGAGATACAATATAAAATACACAATAGAGGGTATTGGCTTCCGAGTACATTGGCTAAATTAAAGAACTGTGTGAATCCAGATTCAAAGTGTTGGAGATGTGGTGTGAGTTTGGGTACTTGTTTCCATATATGGTGGTCTTGCCAATTGATTATTCCATTTTGGGAAGAGGTCTTTTTGTTTATAAAAAAATCTATGTGATGTTGAGTTAGATTTCTAGAGGTAGCGTTATTACACTTGAATCCCAATACAGTGCATAAAGATTCTCTCCCTATAGTCCTTCACATCCTTACAGCAGCTAAATTAATGGTTGCTAGGAAATGGAAATCTGCTAGCCTGCTTCAATGTAATGGATTATAAAAACAGATTATCTGGCAATTCAAAATGGAGTTAGGTTGTGCAAGAACAGATAATTGGAACTCAAACATGGTTAGAATGTGGCTATACTGGATTAAAAAGTTAGACCCCCTTAATGTGAATATATTATTGTAAGAAAAAGGGTTTTTCAATGGAAAGATAGTGTTTCAACCTTTATCTCGAAGGGACGCCTAGGTGTAATTTGTCTGTATATTCAAGATGTTAATGATATATATGTATTACAGTAATTGCAAGTTTTCTATTAGAATTTGTTATGTCATGTCAAGTCATGTATGCAATTTGAAATAAAGAAAAAATTATATATTAAAAAAAAAAAAGAATTATGACTGTAATTCCCAATATCCCTGTGGGGTTTATTCATGAAACAGCCAAATGTGGTTAATTGAAAACCAGTCGGAAAAATTTATGATAAGAAATGGCTGATTTGAAAAAAATCTCCAAATCAACTAGTCACATTTATAATTCATATTTCAGTTCATACAATTCGGAATTTTGTAAGTAACCCCAACCGAGTCATGTGTTAGTTCGGGTTGTTACGACTATATTTATTACTAAGTATATTTTTCTTGACTCTTTAAGCTTTTGTTATTTACTATTGCATATATGGGAGAATATCAGATTTGAACCAGATGGTATCTGTGAAAAAAGACACCAGAGAATTAAAAAAAACACTGATCCAAGCATTACTCTCCTGTTGTGGTGAATTGTGACTTTAATTCCCAATATCCCTGTGGGGTTTATTCACGAAACAGCCAAATGTGGTTAACTGAAAATGAGACAGACAAATGTATGCCAAAAATTGCTAATTTGAAAAATTCCCCAAATCAACCAGCCACATTTGTAATTCATATTTCAGTTCGTACAATTCGGGATTTTGTAAGTAACCACAACCGAGTCTTGTGTATCTTGGGGTTGTTAGGACTATACAGGGTCGGATTAAGAGCCCATTGGGTCAGGTGCTAACAATTATGATGGGTCTAATTATAGAACCTTATCGACATAAAAGCAGTGGTGTATTTTGGATTTGTGCTGCCCTAGGCACGACTAAATTCGGGCACCCCCAAAATCTAAATTTTCCCTCCCCAATTCATGTCAAGGCCACTTTTTTGATTGACAGACACATGCCCTCATTGATACATGCACTGACATACACTCACTGACAGATAAACAGTCATTGGCACACACATACAGTCATTGGCACACACTGTTTAACCAACACACACTTTCACTGACTGACACACACTGACACCCCCACTCACTGACAGGCACACACTCTCAGATACACATAAAATGACATACACACACTGACACACACTCACAGGCACACCCATTCTCACTAAAAGACACACACACTTTCACTCACTCCCTCACTCACTCACAGACACACACTGACAGCTACACTCACTCACAGTAAGGTGGACAGCCCCAGAACATGAGGCAAACAAGGCATTTGCCTGGGAGCTTGGGGTGGCGTTTTTTGGCGCCCCCTCTGAAAGTGCCGCCCTAGGCAAATGCCTTGCTTGCCTTTTGGTAAATACATCCCTGCATAAAAGACTAAAACAGTTATACTTCCCAATCATCATGTATCTGGTGGAGGTGGTGCTGGAGGGAAACTCATAGGGTATAGCTATTACAAAACACATACCCTATGCTAATCTCTCATCTTTCAAGTAAATCCATACCCCCTAACAGTAGTGTCCAGTGAAGCAGGATTTTTGGTGGGTGGGGTAAAAGGGTAAAAGGGTGGGCCACTGATATAAATTGCGTAATAAGAACAGCCTGTTACGGTTACCCTCAGGCTAGCTGAAAGCTGGACCGCTTGGATGGTCTGGATCCCAGTGCAGAAAGAGAGAAGAGCTGCTTCAGTTAGTAGTCCATATGAATCCTGTAAATGTAGAACAATCCCACTAGCTATTATACAGTTGGGATACTCTTTCCCCCACAAAATGAGTCGAGGCTGCGACTTGAAGGTCAAACAAGAACTGGCTTTAATGGCACACAGGGATCGGTATTTATGCAAAATCTCAGGTTCAGGGACAGCCCCCTCTGGACCTGATGGGATACAGGAATGTAACAAGGGATCAACCAATCAAAATACAATGCATCGTTTGAATTTGTTACCGCCCAGCTTGGAGATAATGAATCCAACGGCTTTGACAATACAATTATCTCCAAGCGCCTAAACACCACGTTTTTATTACACACAAAAAACAAGTTAAAAATATATAACTTCAAAATTTTTTGTTACAATTCGGGACTTCCACCATTCATTCTATAGCCCTGGTCTGGGTGTAATAGTTTACCAAAGAATTAGATGGTCAATCTGACGTGAAAGCACGTCAGGCTGCCTGGCAATCATGCAGGATGACCAACTAAGGGCATACTATGCAGACAGCACCCTGAGCTTGGCATAAATGAGTCTAATGATTTCTAAGGACTGTCCCCTAGCACTCGCTAGTCTACTCCTTTCCTAACCTTCTTACTAGCAGGCAGAAGCTCCTGTTATACAGTCTGGGACAGAGAACATGTGTATGTAGTGAGTGTAGAAGAAAGGGAACATGCCACAGTGTTGGAGAGACTGAAGCAGCAAAAGCATTTAAATAGTGCGTATAGTCAACTTTACCTAAACTAATTTCATTCTCAGCGAGTCCACACAAGTTTTGTTCCCCTACGTCCCTTTTAACTTTCTATACATAAGCAAGAGCATGTGAAGATTAGTTATTAACTAAAATAATAACTTCTTTTTTTTTAAAAATAATCAATGGGCTTATTCCACGGGCATGGGCCTGGAGCTGCAGCTTCCTTAACCCCTATGTTAATCCGGCCCTGGGACTATATGTTTAATAAGTTTTTTTTTTCTTGACTCTTTAAGCCTTTGTTATTACTATTTGCGGATATGAGAGAATATCAGATTTGAGCCGGGTGGTATCTGTTAAAAAATCCCCAGTCGACCCACTTCCCAAATTCAGCTAAATATTGACAATCTATTTTAAGTCAGAGCTGTGTGAATGTGTGTGAATTTACATTAATAAAACAAGAAATTATATAAGGAGTCGAGGGAACTGCTTAGCACAGTTTACAGTCTAAATCAAGTTTGTATTTGGAAAAGACATTGAGTTTTAAGGTAAGTACACATAAATAGAATTATTAAAAGAACGTGGAATTATTATTATTATTTTTTTTTTTTAAGATTATAAACTACAATGGATATTTACACAAATAATGACAATGTGTCTTATTACAAATAATCCCATAACAATTGTTATAAAGCCAGTAGATTTGAAGATAACTTTTGCCAGCTGTGCTAATAAACACATTTTGCAATGGCTTTTTATTGTGAAGTTAAGCAAATGAGAGGCAAAAGTGAAAGTATTTTCGCTTCACTGAAAAGCTGTCATGTCACAAAAACATACACTTAGGCCTGTCATTCTGCTGTGGCAAGAGTAACTGATTTCCTAAGTTAATATAGGCAAATACTGATAACTGTAAAACATTAAGAGTTACTGATAAGTGTTAATAAAATGTGCCTGGGGACATGCTTTGCTTTGTAAAGAATGCTTCACAAAAAGGATTGTTAAAAATACAAATCATTGACCAGATAACTTTAGATTTTAGGTTAAACTAGCTAAATTGGAAAATTTCTCAAAATGATTCTACTTTTCCCACATGGATTGTTTGCTTCAGAACTTATCTTTTTTATTTACCTCTTGATGTTTATTTGTGTTTTCGTGAATATTTGTATGTAATATTCACTTAAAAAATATATATATAAATAAATAAATTCATAAAAAATAAAAATTTACAAAGGCCTGGTTAATTTCCCAAGTTAGTGAATACATCAAAATAATTTGCTCATTAAATGCCAAGATAGTCTGGATTGAAAAACAAACGGCAATATTTACAGGGTTACAGGTGTGAAATGGTGGGATTCCAACTGAATTCAAATTGCATGCTAAAAAAAACTGAACTGAAATATATGGTTGCGTTTTCTCAGTTTGGGTATATTGACCTAAAATTTGCAATTCACTTTGAATATTTGTCCGCTCCCACTTTAGTAATGAACCCTGCTAGGCACAAATGTCAGATCATAGTTTAGTCATAGTTTGACTATTTAAGCCAATTCCCTACAATTTGGTGCTTAGTAAATAGCCCCCAGCATAGATATTGTTTCCCTCCATTTTCGTTGCAGAGTATGTTTTTAAATATGTTAAGCTATGCCATGCCCAAGGTTATTCAATGAATTGTATCTTTATTAAAAATGTCAGATTTGGCAATACAGGGTGGACGCCCCCTCCCCTTTCCTCCCCAGTTCTATTTTCCACTTTTTTTGGCTCATTAACAATTTTGTGTCGTAAAACAAAACACAGACCAACACCTATACAGTAAATTATAAGGATCTTATGATTGTAATTTTGTTACACTTTAAGTTTGGTTTATGTAATTCGTTTTATTTTTCTATATATTGTCATATATTATGCTATTTGTTCATTGAATGTTTGTTCTTATATATTTAAAAATATTTTCCAATAAGAAATATTTGAAAATATATTGTTTTGCGGAGGTCTGCATTTTGGTGCAAACTAATTTTCTTTGCAGCTTGAATGCATTTTGATTAATTTTTTTTTTTTATGCAATAAATCCTAATTATAAAACCCCCAAACAATCAGACCTGGATTCTTAACACTAGAGCATTAAAGCACTTATATCGATTGTACCAACTTTCCAACAAAACCTCAGTAAAAATATCACAACTAGGGATGTGCATGGGCAAAACATTCAGTTCGGTTCGGAAATTCGGGTAAAAAAAAAACTCGGCACTTCGGCAATTCCGTTCGGTCCAGCACTTACAAAACTCGGGACTTCGGCAATTCGGAACTTCGGGACTTTGGAATTCTGAACTTCTGTAGGGCTCCCTAACCATAACCCTAACCCACCCATACCCTTACCACTAAGCCTACCCAAAATCCTACTCCTAACCCTACCCCTGTCATCATTCACGTAATGTTCCCTCCCTCTCTTGTTTTGCCACTTTTCATTAAACCAGAGCACTTTGGAAATTTTGCACTTCGGCAATTTGGTTCAGTTCGACACTTCACAAATTCAAAGCACTTCGGCACTACAGAAATTCTGCACTACAGAAATTCTGCACTTCGGATATTCGGCAATTTGGCACTTCGGACATTTGGAAACATCCGAATTGCCTGAAATTAGTCCGAATTCACATACAGAACAAAACTAATTGCACATGTCTAATCACAACTTAATTCATTTATTCTCTTACGAACATGCATCTAGACCACAAACTCAGTGCCTTACTAACCCACTCCACCATATTGCTAGGTTATGTTAATGATCTACCAGTTCCATTAGAGCAGTTCTTACAGTGACAATATGCAGAAAACATAGGTGCCAACAGTCATGAATTTTCCAAGAAAGTATTGGGGTACTGTACCAGCAAATATAGATCCCAGGGACATTCCCTGCCTTTCAAACTCTGCCAGCAGGGGATTGGGCACTAGGATTGTGCACAGAGTGCTTTAGCATTGCTCTGCGCATGTTCTGATTGAGGGGGCAGGCTGTCAGTTACCTTGGCTATCCTATTTCCCTTGCTCTCTTCCCTGCCCAACTCTGTTATTGTAAGTGGGCAGGGAATGTTGGCAGGTATGGGAAAAGTGAAATGATCAGAGATTCTTTAAAGCAAGCTCGGTCACATCTCAATATTTCTTAAATATATTCAGGGTTTTCCCAAAAAAATTAAGGCCAGGGCAGACAAACTGAAAACATAGCTTTTTCCATTTTGACTATTTTAACCTTAAATTTAAAATTATTTTCGAATTCAATTTGAATTCTCACTTTAGTGAATCACCTGATAATCAGGATTTTGTAAGTAACCACAACCGAGTCTTGTGTATCTTGGGGTTGTTAGGACTATACAGGGTCGGACTAAGAGCCCATTGGGTCAGGTGCTGACAATTATGATGGGTCTAATTATAGAACCTTATCGACATAAAAGACTAAAACAGTTATACTTCCCAAATATCATGTATCTGGTGGAGGTGGTGCTGGAGGGAAACTCATAGGGTATAGCTATTAGAAAACACATACCCTATGCGAATCTCTCATCTTTCAAGTAAATCCATACCCCCTAACAGCAGTGTCCAGTGAAGCAGGATTTTTGGTGGGTGGGGTAAAAGGGTAAAAGGGTGGGCCACTGATATAAATTGCGTAATAAGAACAGCCTGTTACGGTTACCTCAGGCTAGCTGAAAGCTGGACCGCTTGGATGGTCTGGATCCCAGTGCAGAAAGAGAGAAGAGCTGCTTCAGTTAGTAGTCCATACGAATCCTGTAAATGTAGAACAATCCCACTAGCTATTATACAGTTAGGATACTCTTTCCCCCACAAAATGAGTCGAGGCTGCGATTTGAAGGTCAAACAAGAACTGGCTTTAATGGCACACAGGGATCGGTATTTATGCAAAACCTCAGGTTCAGGGACAGCCCCCTCTGGACCTGATGGGATACAGGAATGTAACAAGGGATCAACCAATCGGAATACAATGCATTGTTTGAATTTGTTACCGCCCAGCTTGGAGATAATGAATCCAACGGCTTTGACAATACAATTATCTCCAAGCGCCTAAACACCACATTTTTATTACACACAAAAAACAGGTTAAAAATATATAACTTCAACATTTTTAGTTACAATTCGGGACTTCCACCATTCATTCTATAGCCCCGGTCTGGGTGTAATAGTTCACCAAAGAATTAGATGGTCAGTCTGACGTGAAAGCACATCAGGCTGCCTGGCAATCATGCAGGATGACCAACTAAGGGCATACTATGCAGACAGCACCCTGAGCTTGGCATAAATGCGTCTAATGATTTCTAAGGACTGTCCCCTAGCACTCGCTAGTCTACTCCTTTCCTAACCTTCTTACTAGCAGGCAGAAGCTCCTGTTATACAGTCTGGGACATAGAACATGTGTATGTAGTGAGTGTAGAAGAAAGGGAACATGTCACAGTGTTGGAGAGACTGAAGCAGCAAAAGAATTTAAATAGTGCGTATAGTCAACTTTACCTAAACTAATTTCATTCTCAGCGAGTCCACACAAGTTTTGTTCCCCTACGTCCCTTTTAACTTTCTATACATAAGCAAGAGCATGTGAAGATTAGTTATTGACTAAAATAATAACTTTATTTTTTTTAAATAATCAATGGGCTTGTTCCACGGGCATGGGCCTGGAGCTGCAGCTTTCTTAACCCCTATGTTAATCCGGCCCTGGGACTATATGTTTAATAAATTTTTCTTTTCTTGACTCTTTAAGCCTTTGTTATTTACTATTTGCGGATATGAGAGAATATCAGATTTGAGCCGGGTGGTATCTGTGAAAAAAGACACCAGAGAATTAAAAAAATCTGCGCATGTTCTGATTGAGGGGGCAGGCTGTCAGTTACCTTGGCTATCCTATTTCCCTTGCTCTCTTCCCTGCCCAACTCTGTTATTGTAAGTGGGCAGGGAATGTTGGCAGGTATGGGAAAAGTGAAATGATCAGAGATTCTTTAAAGCAAGCTCGGTCACATCTTAATATTTCTTAAATATATTCAGGGTTTTCCCAAAAAATTTAAGGCCAGGGTATACAAACTGAAAGCATAGCTTTTTCCATTTTGACTATTTTAATCTTAAATTTAAAATTATTTTTGAATTCAATTTGAATTCTCACTTTAGTGAATCACCTGATAATCTGTTTGAAATACTCATTCTGTTGGAATTTTCCTGAAATTCCAATGCAATCCGAAGATACCATAACACAAAGTAGGGTCTACTTTGACTTTTGGTAAAGCCTGAGGTTAGCAAAATTAGAACTTTGGACCAATCCAAGCAGCCATCACATGATTTGGACATCATCTTGCTCATCGCAAGACATGATCTATGCAGGCTCACATGCGAGAGTACAACACTGACACGGCTCCTGGCAAGAAGATCTCTAAGGAAGAAGATGGCGGCAACAACGGGGGACAGCTTCAGGTACGTAAACCTACCTTGAATTGCACCCCATGGCCACTGAACCATAACCAGCAAATTATGCAAAGACCCCAGAAAGTAACAGATCTGCTTTAATGGGCCCTCTAAGCACCATAACCACTAGAAGGTCAACATGTCTTTGGGTGTAGTCCCTCTTGTTGTGGTCAAACCGCTACAAAGCAGATTGGCAAAAACACGATTATTAATTTGTACGTTTTTTTTCCTATTATCTTTTTAGGAAATTTTTAGCTACTCATTTCCACTGTAATCATTTTCAAATTATAAAATGATTACCTACTGAATAACAAACTACTTTGTAGCAGCAGAGCCTTAGTAAATATTGTGTGTATGTTAGAATATTTTCTATCACAGTAATTCTGAATTCCGAGTTATTCTTCTAACAAAGACTCCAGGTGATAGATTAAAGTTTTATTGAATAGGGTAATTGTCAAACAACATACGCGTGTATATATGAATGTACGTGTGTGTGAACATGAACATAGAATGCTATCACAATAGTATTGCAAATTTACATTTAAACTACTGTTATTACAAACTCATTTGCTTATGGGATATCAGTTTCCTCAAGAGTTAAATGCTCTGCACTCACAGCAATTTAAATAGTATTACGTTTCAGTGACGTCTAAAAAGAGAAGGACTTAAATAACGGCTACCTCATTTTATCCATTTATGGGACCCTTTACAAAAGGTGAAACATATTTATACAATGGCAGACTTGGTGGCACTTTCCTAATATTGGGCTTAAGGATTAAATTGTATTAAGTGGATTCTACTGTAACATAATGGCAAAAAAATGTTACACAATGACTAATGTTTTAAAAGAAATTGTGAAGGCTTTTAAAATGTAAATCACTTTTAATGCGATTAACAATTGTAAACGCTTATACTGTGTTTCAGGTGCTGTATTGTGGAGATTCCTATGATGGTAAGTTCATAATGCCCTTTAAATGTTAAAGATGTTTTTAATTTATTTAGCATGTTATCTGCTAAACAACACTTTTTACTCTAGTTATATTTTATTTACTAAAAAGAGAATTCAAAGTGAATTTCTCACGGTAAAACTTTACTCAATTTAGTAAATATATACTAAAATTTTGTCTAAAATAGCCAGGCTATAACTATAACTAATCTAGAAATGTTTTCTAAACTGGCACTTTTCACATTACTGCTATTTAGCCAATTATTCTCTTAGTGCCAAAAGGAGTCGGTAGAATCAGTGGTGTAGACTCAGTTGGATAAATTAGAAAAAAAAAAAAAAAAAAATCAAATTTGTCAAAAATTATTTTTATTTAATCTAAAGATATTAAAAACATGTCTTTACTCTTTATTGATTTTATTTATCATTATATACTAAAGTATAAAGTATGTATAACAAAAGTTTGCTTATTTCCCTTTTATGACATCGGGGTTTATTAACTAAAGACTGAATTGCAGAGAAATTAAATTATTGTTTGCCTGCAGCAGTTGGGGAAAAAAATAAATTATTTTTATTTGCTGTAATTGTGCAAATAGTTTTTTTAATTTTCACATTTTATTTTTGGGCTGTTAATAATATGTTGCATAATTAATTTTACTGTTATTTCCGATGTTAACCAATTCTTGAAGAATTCAAGTTATACTTAAGTTATGCATTTTAAATCGAAAACAATTCGCTAAAACAAGCGTTTGTATTTTGTGTGAGAGTTACTTATAAAGTGAAACAATTGTTAATTATGTTTAATTTAAGGAGTTTATTATTTGATTTTGAGAAATAGTTCAAGTAATTTGAAATTTGAGTTATTCACTAACATTTGGATTGTCAGGAAATATCCAGTGACTTGCAATTTATTGGCCCAAAATAACCAAATCCTCCAATTTAGCAATATTTCCAGCTTAGATATTTCGATCTTAAATTTGCCATTCTCCCATAAACACACAATTTACAGTTTAATGAGTAACTCTCACTGTTTAGTGAATGTACAGTATATTATATTGCATTTTTTGAAATTTTAATTGCCATATCTCCAAGGATTATTAACAAATACACAATCTAATTTTAAATTAAGTAAATAGATACCAACACCAACTTTTCTATATTTCCATAGCTTTCACACACTCTCTTTTTTTCAAGTATTTCATTCTTTGATTGGTTTTTTTTTTTTTTTGAATGATCTGTTGATCTGTGTTGTAAAATGATTATTTTTTATCCATAATGTATCACCGCAGGTTAACAAACAGGTAAAAAAAAACTTCACTCACACATCTGAGTGACAAAATGTTTTGCAGTGTTTTAGTATTTTCCATTTTATTAACTATATACATATATATAGTATATCAACGCAGAAGAATAAAGAAAAAGTCAAAACAATCAATAATTCTTTTTTCCATATATTAAGATTTATGCTTTTTACCTAAATGATAATAGTACATTTTTCCATATATTTATATCATCATAACTTTCATTAGAACAGATTTATGTGTCCTGTTGGTCACTGGTAGAAAAATGATCTTCATCCCTAACTTACGGTATATTATCAATAGTTACCTCAAAATTTATATACTATATAATGCAAGCCCAATATAGTATTGATCTGACATGTCATCTACAAAATACTTGTGCATGGCGAGAAATTTCAGTTCTGCCAAATCATTTTTTTGCAAAGATAGTGAATTTATTGGGACATCAGACATTTAGTCAGATATTGGTTCTGCTTGGCTCAATATCAATTTGGGAATCAGAAGAACAGCCAGAAAGGCGTAATAATGCAAATCAGTGCGCACCAAAATATATACATAATATAATATGATGTATATATTTTGAAGTACAATGATAGAAGCATTTTCCTGCCATTTGGCTCACTAATACAATGAGAAAAAGTGCCCAAGATTAAGTACCTTATTGCAGGAAACTAGATATTATTCAATAGCTTAGGTGTATTTACTAAGCAGTGGTACGATGAACTTTCTTAATTTTAGGCAAGATGGAAAAAATCTCCAACCCAGAACTAAACTGAATATTTTTCCCCAAATTGTACTTTTTAAGGTAGTTTTCAACTTGCAGCCAGCTTGCCTTATCTATAAGTACTATTGTTATCAGTATTAAATGGATATTTATGTTTTGATATAATACTTTTGTAAAACTACCGATTCACAGCAATACCATTCAAAATTAGGAAATATTGCATGTTATGATTACTAGTTAGTTTTCTTTTTATCCTTTTTATCTAAAAAAAACCCAAAAGAATAATTATGGGCATATTTACTCCTACTCCTATAATTTTTGTTTGATTATTTTAAAAAGGTTCTAATTAGCTGTGCGTTTCTCATATTAGCCTGTGTTATATTGTATGTAAACACAATGTATTTCCACACAGTATCAGAATTTCCTAGAGCACGATATTTTGGGAGAAGCATTTGAAGATGCTCTGGAGGTGTTACAGGAGAATTCAGCCAGTGGATATCAGCATCCTACAGGTGAGGAAACACATTTCTGCTGTTGCACAAGGTGCCAAAATATTCTGGAGCTTTGCATAAATAGTTAAAATTGGGTTGGGTAATTGTCAGGAATTCAAATTGATTTCAGATTTCATACAAACAAATTGCCAAATTTAAACACAGCTGAGAACTTATTCATTTGGACTGAAGCTTTTAAATTCTCTCTTTAGTTAATTGCCCTGATGGGACTTGTTCATTAAACCAGGAATTTTGGAGAACTGACTGCTAGGGAACTGAAAAAAATCACAGACAAAAATATACTAGCTGGAATAAAAATCTGAACTTGGAGAATTTTTCAAATTTTTCTATTTAAATGTTAAAGGGATATTTCAAGCACCATACCCACGAAAGTGCGCTGTAGTGGTTATGATGCCACGGGTACCTCCTCCCCACCCATTATAAGGAGTCTTACCTGGGTCTACTGGGCGCAGCTACATGTTTCCAATTCTGCCTAGAAGAACTCAGAACTCCTAAGTAGGAGCTTCTGGCTATGAAGGAGTGTGTGAGATGAAGTGTCTATGGCTGTAACACATCGCTGGATGTGTGTTATTCATGGGTCCATTCTGACATTGTGCCTTTTTACACCATTGTTGATACCTTGTATCATTCTCGCAACATCATACATGCAGAAATGACGCAGGGCTTCAATAGCTATATATTTTCCAGTTTTCCCATGTGCTCTGCCTGGTTGTAGTTCCTGTTGGGCCTGAATGATGCGTTATACTCAGTTTTGATTCCCTGGTATCCTGACTTGGCTTTCCACATAAATATTCTGATTTTCTCGCCTCTTTGACCCGGTTTTGTTTTCTCCTTTGTCTAATCTCTGATGTTCCTTTATTTTGTGTTGTCAATGGTTATTCTATTACTCTATGTAATGTTAAGTCTGGCCAGCTCTAATGACCACAACATCCTCACATATTGTCTGTCTAAGGGTGGGTTTGTACATATTGTCTGTTTAAGGGTGGGTTTGTACATATTGTCTGTTTAAGGGTGGTATGTGTAACTGTGTGTGTGTGTGACTGTCTGCCTGTAACTGTGTGTGAAAGGGTGCAGGGATTTTGTAGAAGAGGGCAGGGGTTTTGTACTGGGACAGGGGTCTTGTATAAGGGGGGCTAAGCAGGGGATTTGTGGAAGGGGAATGCAGGAGTTTTGTAGAAGGGGACACTACAGGGGTTTGTAGAAGGGGCAGCCCAGGGGTTTTGCAGAAATACATACATTGTGCAATACATAAAAAAAAAAAAAAAAAAAGAGGGAGGGGGGAGGGGTGTGCCAAAAACAGGATCCGTCCTGGGTGCCAAATGCTCTAGGTACGCCCCTGGCCTCTGCCATACTTACATTAACATGGTACTCTTGCTATGCATGTCACCATCACAGGGAGCAGTTATCTCCAAGGGAATGAACATTGTTACAGTTCTAGAAATGTTTTGCACTTTTTACGTTCACATTGGGTGGCACAAACAGCATATTTAGATGTGAATCCCCTTGTGTATTAAGCACCTAACTCTTGGAATCTGTATACACATTTTTGTGACATAAAACTCTTAATTTCCTTAATCCTCTTATGAGAGTGCGATATTCTCTAGAATGTTTGTATTGTTATGTTTGGGGTACGCTGGTGATGGATTACCCTAGTATCAGCACCTCATTTCATTTTTACTCCAGTTAAGTGCCAGCTGCACAATTTTCTTTATGTATGTTGTATATGCTTGGGTCTGTTTCTCTGTCTGTTTATCTATCTATCTATCTATCTATGTATCTATCTATCTATCTATCTATCTATCTATCTATAGGTATTTATAACGTTAGCGCATTCCTGTTCATTTTTAGTCTGTTGCCCCACCTTCCTTAAGTTAAAATAATAAAGTTAGACTAACCTTGAATCCAGTGGCGTCTCACTCTTGCCACTGCCATCACTGCTCTTCATTTGAGATCAGCTAGTTGGATGATCTTGGCCAATCCATAGGGGCTATTGAGGGTGGAACTGTACATACAGGGTAATTGCCATACTGCCTAATAGAATTCTCCTCACAGAGAAGCATTAGAAGAAGTGACTGTCTCATTGATAGACACTAAAGACACACTGACAAATGTCAACATTACTGTTCTAGATACCAAGGCAACTACCTTAAAGGAACACTGTTGGCATCATAACAACTTAATTGAAATTACATTGTTATGGTGCCAGGAGGTCCCTGTCGCTTCCTTTGCTTTAGGGTTTAAACCTTTTTTTAACAAATTTTTTTTTTTTTTTTTTTTAATTCTTTATTTTTGATCATTTTGAAGTTATTTTCATTTTCATTGGGGGAGGGTACAGAAGAAAACAAGGGGATAGGGGGATACAGTTGTCAGTACAAAGGTTACATAGCGTGTTGTCGTTGTTAGTGACAATTAGACATCATAAACAGGTTAGGTACCATTCTTCCTTGGTTACAATATCTGTTATTTGTTAATATACCATTAATGTAACCGGTAGTGCTGCATTAATTCTAGAGGTTAGGGGGGGGGGTACAGAATAGAAAAAGAAGGGGGTATGGATACCCTGTCAAGTAATCAATATTAGTATCGGGTTGTATACCAGGGTATATGAGAATGATGTAATAGGTGGAGGTTACGTGAGAGAGGGGGGAGACGCTTCCCCCTTGTACACGTTTGCTTTACAGGCCAAGATGCCTCCCTGTATATAGATATACTAGTCCTCCATATCGAAGTTTGCGACATATATCTGCATTGGGTTTGTTTGTTTTTTTTAACGAATGGTTTAACCACAAATTCTGCTCTGCAGCACTGTTTCTACACCATCCTCCCTTAGACAGAGCTGACATCATATGTCCCTATTTAGGAGGGGCATTCCCTATTGTGGGCCCAATTTCCTCTGTCCTTCTTATCAATCCTAATGTCTCTCTTTTCTAGGATCTCTACATTGTTGACATGTCTGATTGTATAACAGAGCTTCGCAGAGCTTTCTAAATGTGTTTAGAAATCAGTCTGTGTAAATAAGATACATTGTTCTTTTTTAAATTACATTTCAGTTGTATAAATCATTATTAGGAAGTCACCTAAAACCAGGGCCAGATTAAGAGCCAAGTGGGCCTGGTGCTTAAAGATTATGATGGGCCGAATTACAGAATCTTTTCGATACAAAACACTAAAACACTCCCAAGCGTCATGTATCTGATGGAGATGGTGCTGTAGGGAAAGAAAACAGCAGATATAAGAAAACACATACCCTATGCTAATCTGTCTCTAATTTATGCTTTCATCTTTCACGTAAATCCATACCCCCTAACAGCAGTGTCCAGTGAAGCAGGAAGTCAATGGACGCGGTAAAAGGGTGTGCCACTGACACAAATCCCGAAACCTGCCAAAAGGGGCGAACATGCCCAAAGAAGGAGCATGTCTGCCTAAAGAATTTGAAGGCCAGCCTGGCATGAATGTATGTCAGGCTGCCTGCCAATCATGCAAGCTGGCCAACTAAGGATATACTATGCAGACAGCACCCTGAGCTTGACATAAATGCATTTAATGATGCACTCACTCAACGCTTTCTAAGGACTGTCCCCTAGCACTCGCTGGTCCACTTGTCTCCTAACCTTCTTACTAGCAGGCAGAAGCTCCTGTTATACAGTCTGGGACAGAGAAAAGGTGTATGTAGTGAGTGTAGAAGAAAGGGAACATGCCAAAGTGTTAGAGAGACCAAAGTCAGCATTACCTTAACTAATTTCATTGTCAGCCAGTCCACACAAGTTTTGTTCCCATACATCCCTCTTAAGTTTCCATACTTAAGCAAGAGTATGTGAAAAGTAGTTAAGGTTGCCACCTATCTTGGAAAAACATTTTAATTTGCATAATTATTTATGTATGGGTGACATCACATGATGTAAATCACAAGGAGTGACATAAGAGAAAATGCTGTAAAATCACCAAAAAACTACTTACAGTTTGATTCTGCGGTATAGATGGATTGCTCCCAGTGTCTCCCTGTCTCCCAGTGTCTCAGTGTCCCTATGTATCAGTTTCTCCTTGTCTCCCAGTGTCCCCATGTCCTCCAGTGTCCCCTAGTCTCCCAGTGCCCCCTTGTCTCTGAGTGCCCTCATGACTCAATGTCCGCATGTGTCGATTACCCCAGGTCTCACAATGTCCCTATGTATCACAGTGTCTCAGTGCTCCATGTCTCCCAGGGCCCCTTAGTCTCACAGTGTACCCTAGTGTCATGTCCACAGGTCTCCCAGTGACCCTATATATCACAGTTTCCCTATGTATCACAATGTCTCAATGCCACATGTTTCCCAGTGTCCTCTTGTGTCTCCATGTTGCCCAGTGTCCCCCAATATTCACGTGTCTCTCAGTGTCTACTAGTGTCTGTTACCATGTCTCCCAGTGTCCCCTAGTGTCTGTGTCCCCATGTCTCCCAGGGTCCCCATATCACTAGGAACACAGAGGCATGGGGACACTGAGACAGGGGACGTTGGGAGACCTGGGGACACGGAGAGAAATGTGGACATTGAGACACTTGGGCCACTGGGAGACATGGGGACACTGACACTTGGGGACACAGACACTAGGAGACACTGGGAGACTAGGGGACACTGGCTGGGACACATAGGGACACTGTAAGACTAGGGGACACTGAGGGACTAAGGGACACTTGAAGACATGAGGACACTGAGACACCAGGGACACTGGCTGGAGGACATTGGGACATTGAAACACTTAGGGCACTAAGAGACATGGACACACTAGGAGACACGAGGACACAGACACTAGGGACACTGAGACACTAGGGAGACATGGGGACACTGAGACACTTGGGGACACTGAGACATTGGGAAACTGGGAGACATTGGGGCACTGAGACACTGTGGACACTGGGAGACTAGGGGACACTGAGACACAGGGACACTCTCTGGGAGACATTGGGAAACTGGGAGACATGAGGACACTGTGTCCCTAGTGTCTCAGTTTCCCCATGTCTCCCAGTGTCTCTGTTTCCCCACATGTCTGTGTCATAATGTCTCCCAGTGTCCCTTAGTGTCTCAGTATCCCCATATCTCCCAGTGTCCCCAGGTGTCTGAGTGTCTCCCAGTGTCCCCTAGTGTCTCATTGTCCCCATGTGTCCCTTAGTGTCTCAGTTTCCCCATGTCTCCCTGCTGCCTTTCCCCCATCCCACACTTCCCTGAGCTGTAGGCTGTCTCTGCAGGCTGGGAGTTGCTGTCTGGACTGTCTGTAGCCACTCCCCTGCAGATCAGTGAGTAGAGATAGGCAGGGTGGGATATGCTGGAACTTCCTAGCCCTGCCTCTTTACACACACACACAGCGACCCCTACTGGCCAGTGCTGGTATTGTATTGTAATCTCTGTTTATACCTATTTCCTGGGCATGAGCCTGGAGCTGCAGCTCCATCAACCTCTATGTTAATCCGGCCCTGCCTAAAACGTCTCAGAACAGCCCTGCCCTGGCCCACTCACAACCCTAAAATTAAATTGTTGCTCTTTGTCTATATGAAATGTTGGGAGGTATGTAACAGGCAATTATATTCACTATCACAAATATGATAAATTCCATACACATAAAGCATTTAAGCAAGCTGAAGTACATTCTCTGTGTTGAGTGTTCTTTTAAAAAAGCAGGGGACACAAAATTCTAAATTGAATACAATGGGCAATAAGGGAAGAATGTAGACCTCTTTCAGGAAGTGTGTGGAGAGGCTGTGTGAGTTTCTGCCAGGGGAGGTGTGTCTAGTGCTACACAAAGTGATTTAATTCCTAAATACAAAAAAATGAGCAGTGAGATTGCAGGAGCATGATCTATGTGTGTAAAACACTTAATTAAGCTGAAGTTGTTTTGGTGCTTAGAGTGTCCCTCTTATATATTAAAAATTCATGCTTTTTAAAGGGTACCGGTCATGCCTATGACCATTGATACTATAATAAAATAGCATAACATTATATCTATACACAGTGCTAGCAGCTGTGCTAGCAAATGTATAGACTGGGAGAAAAACATATTTAAAAATTGGTCTTTCTCCCACCTGTTAGTCAAATCACTAGCATGGACTCTTTGCAGAAGAGATAACTGACAAGAGAGAGCAGAAAAGACCTCACTCAGATGGTTCTCCTGCTTTCCATACATATCACGCACAGAGCATGCTGGTTAGGTAGTATAAGATCTGAGTCAATGACCTATGTGAGATAGCTCAGTGGGCTAATACATTGTCCTCCTTGGGGGTTGCAGGTTCAAATCCTTACAAGGTTGGCTTAGTCCTTCAGAGGTAGATAAAATGAGTACCATTAAATTGGGTAATTGTAACCACAGGATGTACTTTAAAAGCAGAGCAATTTGAATGTACCTTTCCTGGTTAAATACTTTCTTATTATTATGTATCTCTGTGATAGAAGATGTATTTGGGGGTTGGGGTTTGCCAAAATTTCAATGTGAATGAATTGTATTTGTTCTGATATTTATTTTGAATCAACAGAGTGCAAAAGTTGCATCACATTTTTTAATAATCCTCCACAAGCTGTAGGGACCGACAGCTGCTTTACCGCACTTTCTGTAGAAGCACCAAGATACAACTGGAGAGATTCATCAGTAAGTTAATAAATATTCCACATCCCTTATGGAAGAATGTATTAATAAAGAGAATACAAATTGACATAGTTATTCACTAAAATGTATATTGTCTAAGATTTAATGTGAATTTAAAATGGGAGGCAAAAAAAGCTGACCTGAAACCAGCTAACCTGGACATTTTTCCAGTTTTATCTAAAATGGAAAATTTACTTTGAATTTAGTTTTAATTCCAGAGAATTTAAAAACACAGATGAAAGGGGGGGGGGGGGGGGGGGGCGTGCAGCCTGGAAGCAGACCATCATGGCTCCGGGCCTGGACTCCTAAAAACGTCAAACACAGACAGCTCCAAAGCCAGATTAACAGCCATAACAGCGTGGGGAATAACCCTAGCTCCAATTTGGTGCCAGCTAGCAGCCAACTGCATGCAGGGAGCACCAATACCGATATCCCGGCCTACACACCACCACAAGCTTAGACATGAGCGGCACATAAGCGACATTCACGCGGCTCTGCTCCAAGGGGAAAATAATGATTCCCATAAGATATCTACCTCCGTGGAGGGCCATACTGGCTCGGGGTATGCCCCCTGCTGGCCCCCCCATGGCCGGTGGGGGTAATCCTGGTCGAATGGGGACAGCACACACCAGGGTGGAAGTTCCTGCAATGGACCCACGCTGCTCTCCTGAACTGGCAAGGGCTGCCGGTACGCTAACCGGTAGTTCACTGGAATAAGGGGACTTGCACATACCCATACTGGGGTACATCTTAGGACTTTCCCTGAGACCAATACCGACTACTTGTGTCCCTGGATGGTGGAAAAAGGCAAGTCATGGAGCACTGCTATGCAAAGGAGCTGGATGGCGCTGCAGCTCAACCCCTGGGGATGGCTGGCCAACGGATGGATCCCTCAGGAGACCGGCCCATGGGGGGGAGTGTAGGCTCATATCTCTGGGTTCGGAGGTACCCAGAGAGCATTGTCCCTGCCACTGAGAGCCCTGTGGGATGGGATGATGCAGACCTTCCAGTGTATACCCAGTTGTGTGTAAGGTATTTTTTGAAAAAAAAAACAAAAAAACCTTAGACACAAGCATGCAAGGCAGGGGCCAGCGTTAAGAATTTGTGACACCTCCTCCCCTTTGTCCAGAATAACTATGACACAATACTAAACTTCTACGAACATTTAATTCAGTACACACCCAAACACACTTTACAAATTTACCAATGCATAAATGGAGGAACAAAGAAATACTTTTGGAATGCTGCTTCATTTTCCTATTCAGTGTTATTAGCAAGTAAATTTTGTATCTTTTACAACTTTACTTTTAAACCCCCCCCCCCCCCCCCCAAAAAAAAAAAAAAAAGTTTATGTTTTGGCTTCATATACTCAGTCATATTCTTCTTCATGCTTTAAAGATTCACTATACTTTGTCTTCTATTTTAGGGTCTTTGGGGAACGATGGAAATAAAATCAGAGTCCAATTTATCACAGGTAACAGAACTGAGCACAATTTTCTTTTTGACAGATAAATTAGACTATTGACCCACACTACCAAAATCAGCAAGATAGACTGTTCTATGAATTCATTATCCCAGTCGTTCCCAAACTTTTTAGGTGCAATGCACCCGTAATATTCTAATATTTTTCCAAGGTGCCCCAAGTCAAAACTATTTCTAGGTTGTATATATGTACAGCACAGCTGCATATACTGGGCCCCTGTTCGTCAGAAATGCTTGCTGTTCAAGTGCAGATCCAGAACCTAATCTTGGGAAGGGCACTGGTAGATTGTTTGAAGAAACAATCCAGACACAATAACCACTACAATACTTTGTAGTGGTTATGGTGCCAGTACTGCTGTAGAGCCCTCCCAGAGTAAGTAGTCAAACTGTTTAAGAACAGTTTGACGACTAACCTGGGTTCTGCTGGGATCGGGTCTGTAGTAGGGGAAGGGGGCAGTAGGGGCAGAGGGGTGCAATATGTGTGTGCGAGTGGTGAACTGTGTGTGTGAGGGGTGCAGTGTGTGTGTGTGAGGGTTGCAGTGTGTGTGTGTGTGAGGGTTGCAGTGTGTGTGTGTGTGAGGGTTGCAGTGTGTGTGAGGGTTGCAGTAAGTGTACAGGGGTACATTGTGTTTGTGAAGGATGTAGTGTGTGTGTGTGAGGGGTGTAATGTTTGTGGGGGGGGCAGATTGTATGAAGGGTACAGTGAGTGTGTGTGGGGGGAGGCAGGTTGTGTGAGGGGTACAGTGTGTGTGTGGGGGTGCAGTGTGTGTGAGGGGTACAATTTGTGTGTAAGGGGGGTAATGAGTGTGTGTATGGTTGGCAGTGTGTGTATGGGAGAGAAGTGTGTGTATGGGAGAGAAGTGTGTGTATGGGAGAGAAGTGTGTGTATGGGAGAGTAGTGTGTGTATATTGGGGTAGTGTGTGTGTGGGAGAGCAGTGTGTGTATATTTGGGTAGTGTGTGTATGGGTAGGTAATTGTGTGTATTTGGGTCTGTTTGTGTGTATGGGGGGGCTGTTTGTGTGTATGGGGGCAGTGTGTGTGTATGGGAGGGCAGTGTGTGTATTGGGAAGCAGTGTGTGTGTATATGGGGGGAGTTATTGTCTCTGTGGGGGTAGGAGGGCAAATTCATAAATATATCATTTATTTTGTTTAATTAACAATAATACTTTTCATATCCCCCCTTTACCTTTGTCTGGGAGGGGGGACAGTTCTAATCCCTGGTGGTTTGTAGGAAAGCCCTGGTGGTCCTAGTGGTAAGAGTGAACTCTAGCCTGCAGCCCGGGCTAGAGTTTACTGTCGCGAAATTCTGAGTATTGCCGTGGTAACGGTCCGAGCTCGCGAGAGGAGAACCCGGCGGATCTGCAGGCTCCCCCAGGTCCTCTCTTCCTTCCTCCCTCCCTCCCCAGCCAGCAACCAGCAGCCAGCATTACACTGCTAGCAGGCTGGTGAGGGAAATCTCTGATCTCCCCTCTGGTCCTGCAGAGCCGACAGGAGAGAGGGAGGTACAGTTCGCAGTGCTATGATCATAGCACCAGAAAAATATCTTGCGGCACCCCTGTGTGCCGCCGTGGTGCCCCAGGGCGCTGCGGTACACAGTTTGGGAACCACTGCATTATCCTACTAATTCATGTCCCTTTATATTTCGAATTGTACTGTGCATGTCTCCTATAATATGTGTACCACTGCTCCACAGAACATACAAACAATAGAAATCTCTTTGTATCCTTCCTAGTAAATATTTTATAAATACAAAAATTATAAAAGTTACACTTAGATCTTAATGCATTAATGAAAACAAGTAAGGAAATCCCTTTATATTTTGACTCCGCTAAGTATTTAATTTTTTGCGATGAGGTTAACATCAATTATTAGTTTAATAACTTACAAAATAAGTCAGGTGCTAATTATAGTACCCTATGACATGGTGGCTGGACCCAATTTAGTCCATCATTTTCAAGGAAATATGTTAGAATTTGAGACTTTTTTCTAGATCCTAACTTTAAATGAACACTCCAATATTAGGAAAACAAACCTGTATTTGTAATGTTAGAGGTACACCTGTCAATATAGGTTGATGGGCCTCTCTTTGATACTTAAATAAAGCTTTTGTGTTACCTTATATCCCCTGCCGTGCCTAGAGCTTGGTCAGATGAAAATAACATTAAAGGAACACTATAGGGTGATGAACACAAACATGTATTCCTGCCCTGCACCCCCGACTGCCTTGCCTCTCTAAATATAGTAAAATCTTACTTTTAGTCAAGTCGCCAGCTGCTGCCTCTGCCCCTGAGCTACCTGCTTGGCTGACATCATCAGAAGTGATTCTCCAAGCCAATCACAATGCATTCTCATAGGATTGGCTGAGACAGTCAAGGAGGCAGAACCAGCAGATTCAAAACACAGCATCTCCTCATAGAGCTGCATTGAATCATTGCGTCTCTATAAGAAAAGTTCAGTGTCTCCATGCAGAGGGTGGAGACAGTGAATGGCAATGTAATGCCCCAGGAAACACCTCTAGTAGTCTGAGGAGTGGCCAGTGGAGGTATCACTAGGCTGTAATGTAAACACTGCATTTTCTCTGAAAACACAGTGTTTACTGCAATAGGCCTGAAGCGAATGATTCTACTCACCAAATACAATAACCTGTAATTGTTCTGGTGACTATAGTGTCCCTTTAACCTGTTGATCATACAGAGTTATGTTAAAAAAAAAAAAAAAAAAAACTCTGGTGATAGGTGTGCTTTATGTATTATTGTTTTCTTATAGTAGCTTTATCAGACAATATGTTTTTAACTAGAATTTATCTATGTCTCTTGTTCCTTGTAGATAAACACCACAAATATATATGGAGATTGTATATATCAGAGCAACCAGACTACTCAAGACGATCATGTCATGTGCATTGCGCACACAAAGAAAGTCTCACACAAAAATGGTAAGTTAAAAAGAGAAACGAGGTATTACATTTCTGGAGCGCTCTAAAGAATTTAAAATAATTGTTTTAGAGTTGGTATGATTTACAAATTGCTGCTGAACACACTCTAGGTATGGTACCCTTAACCCCTTGTTGACCGAAGACGGAAATTTTCCGTCAACCTTGTCCTTGCGTTAAGGACCGTTGGCGGAAAATTTCCGTCATTTACTAAAGTTAACCCCAGATCGCAGTGATCGCTCTGACAGGCTGTCAGAGCGAGCACATGTGCTGCAGGGACTCACGATCCGCCTCCCTGCTCTTCCGAGTCCAGTGTGACGTGCAGGGAGACGGATCCCTGCTGCTGATCTTCTCAACAAGATTGTGTACAATCTACACTATTATGTGTTTTTTTATGTATTTTTTGTATGTACTGAGGAATACTACATGGAGGTAATCTCTTAAATACTAAGTATTATATTAAGTATCATTCTTAATCGCCCTTATTCCCTCACATTGCATACTTAGGGTTTATCACCTAAATAGTCACTAACTCTTGATATACTGCTCCACTCTCAACCATCTTTTTCTTCATATAAAAGAGAAACATTGTGACACATAAGATTTAAAAAACAAAACACAACTCATGAACAAAGAGAGAAAGAGGTCCCATTTCTAGTATAAGGGACTAAATAGATTGTATTTTTAAAATCTAAAATAACAATGGATAATAATATTTTCCTCAGTAATGTTTATGCAAGATAATGGGTCGCTAAACCAGGAGAAGCACTATATCTTAAAAGAACTTTCAAAGGCTGCAGTTCTTAGCAAGCACTCTTCTTTTTTTTCCTGGAATAAACTTTCTGTCTATTCACAGGGAAATAACCAGAAGCCTCTGACATGGTGCCCACGTGCACGGCTCATGCACATGCACATGTGCACACTCTGTTGCATGCACGAGCGTTGGCTCTTGCACAAGTGCGCACGTCTGCTTCTGAGCAGCTGGTCTGAGGTCTGTCAAGTAGAGCGTGCCTGCCATTTCAGTTAGCTCAGGGGAGCTAACAGAAGTAAGAAGGAATCCTCCCTGGCTCTTTAATTGACAGCTGGGGGAGTTCCCTAGTTAATTTATAAAAGTGCTGATTTCTCACAGAAATCAGCACTTTTATAAACTGGGGTTAAACTAGGATACTCCTCACCCATAAAGCACTTCAGCTTGCCGAAGTGCTATTGGCATGTGGAGTGGTCATTTAATGATATATCTATAGTTTATGGGGCGAAGTTCATGAGTAAGTACAGAAAATGCATGAAAGTGCTAGGTAGCTGTTTTTACTGTATTGTGTTTCCCAATGTCTCTCTTTACCAATCATATCATGGAGTAAAAGAGATGGCATTCTTTAGCTGTGATTTTAGGGCATAGTGTTTTATTTGAGGTTCTGACTACAGAGTTCTGCCGTCTTTATTGTTCCAGGGGAAATGCTTATGCAAGTGATTCAGTAAGATACCCACCTTATTTTTATTTATTAATTATTTATTTATTACTGGCATTTATTAAGCGGCAACATATTCCGCAGCGCTGATCAATAAGCTTGGACTAATGCTGCATACTTCTCTAATATATCATATAAGATAGCCGTGAACGGTCATTATATGTTTGTTTTTTTTAGCCCTGGCTAGTGGCTAGGATGCTACAAATGCTGTGTTGGCAATTCATGACATTTAATTTTAAAAATTTCATTTTTACATTTAAAATAAACAAAAGATGCAACTTATGCTAAAAGATTGGGAGGCAAAAAATAAAATACAAATTCTACATTATTCTGTAGATGCCGGAGCGTACATGTTTATCATATAGCAATGTCAATCTGAAAACAGAAGTGGGCCTTTTGTGCTTACCTTTGCTGAACTATGCACCCCAGTTAGTGGTTCATTAGAGTTTACAGGAATGAGTCAACAAGGAACTATCAATAGAGCAATGATGCAATTACTCACAAAATTAAACACTAATATGTATAATTTTTGTATTATCAGGACGGAGGAAGCTGCGACTTTTCGAATATCTTCTTGAAGCTTTGCATAATCCAGACATGATGAGCTGTATTCAGTGGGTGGATGAACCAAACGGCATTTTCCAGTTTGTTTCTAAAAACAAAGAGAAGCTGGCGGAATTATGGGGCAAAAAAAAAGGCAACCGTAAGATCATGACTTACCAAAAAATGGCCCGGGCCCTTAGGAATTATGGCCGGACAGGAGAAATAATGAAAATCAGACGAAAATTGACTTACCAGTTTAGTGCAATAGTTTTACAAAGACTATCACAAGTTAACTTACCTGAAAAAGATACAGTGCATCGCCATTATTTCCAACATGAAGTAGAGTTCTGGAACAGCCATAATAATCACTGGGATTCTAATAAATACTCATGCACATACAACAGTGCGTATCCATTCCATCAACAGTTTAATTAAACCCACTATGGAAACTTTCAAGGATTCATTATATATTAATTCCCTTTAATGCATCTAACATCTCTTATCGATATGGGTATGAAAAATCAATCCAAGTGCACTTATTTCCGTGAATAAAAAAAATAAATACTATATATATATATATATATATATATATATATATATATATATATAAAACATAAAAATATATTTTAAAGTAAAAAAAGTTATTTTTACTGTACATGAGACCAATCTTGGCTTTTAAATTGTGTCTAACATTTGTAAAAAAAAATTCTAATAAAGTGTATTTGCTTATTTTGACATACAGAAAACATATTTGTGTCCCATTCAATGAAGTGTTATTTATTTATTTTCATTTTAAAGTTTATTGGAGTTTTAAATACTGATTATACTTCCAGATTGGTAAGGTTGTCCACTTGACTTTTCATTTCTGTCATCTGGCTATCTCTCATCTGCCCTTAGCTTCTACTACATCAGGTCACTTTTAGATGATACCCATTTCGGCCTGGGTTTCCTTGAGGTCCTTTCACACCTTTCTTAAATCCAGCAGCAGCCGTTTCATGTCCCCTTTTGTGGATGCAGAAGAGTCCTCATCAGACTCGGACTCCGGGTAGACATCCTCAGATCTGTTCGAGGCACTAGACTCCATGTCCTCGTAGGAATCTCCCGAGGCCTTAGCCTCAATTTGCGCCGCTGGCACCATCTTAGGTGGTAAATGCTCCACAGGCCCTTCAAATGAAAGCCTGATGTCAGGCATACCAGAGTCATCCGGACATTGAGACTTCTTGTGTTTCTGCCCCATAACATTATCTGGGTGGGGATGTTGACAGGCAGTTGGTAAGTAGTCGTATCTCATGGCAAAATCATTAAAATAGCGGGTCCGTTTTGGAGCTCCATTCAAGCAAGTCTAGTTCAGTTTGCTGTTGGCCACGCCCACCCCTGTTGTTTTTTTTTTTTAATATTAGTTGGCAAGTAAATATTCCTAAAATCAGGACTGTAGTATAGCAGGTAACCAGGACGGCAACTCGATACAACGAAATTCTTTATTTCCACAAAATTAAAGATCACATATCAGTGATACAGCTCTTTTCCCTGATGAAGTCCATACACTTTGGCTTCTTAGTCTTTCCAACTCGTGGCTAGTACTTGCAGTTTTCAGGCTTTTGGCACAGTGGGGAGTTCTTCCAGGATCCTGAGCATTGTACGACCACGTGATGACGTTGAACGTATCAGAATGTGATGACGCGTTTTGCCTGGGCGGCTTCTTCAGATCACGTCAGATCAGTTCATCCGTCCTGCTCTTTTTAAGTCCGCTATGGTAGGCGTGATACATTAAAAGTCACTTTGTGATTGGTCCTTCCTGGAAACCTTAAACCTGAGTAACTACATGTCATTATGCAAATGTTTTGAAGTCCACAAGTCTATGGTATATCACCTGAACCCTGTTTTGCACGAAAATCACAAAACAATGGTATATCTCAGAGAGTACACAGTACATAAAAGAAGCCCAGACATTATATAAAAGAAAGACAGAATAATTAAAAAAATACTAATGCAAACATATATTAAAATGTATAAATATATAAAAGAAATACAAACTCAAAAGGGAGAAAAAAAGGAGGGTTGCATAGAATGGCCGGATTAATACATTGAAAGACAGAGAATGGTCAAGTGAAAGACGAGGTAAAGGAAGCCAGAAAGACACGAGAACGATATGGAAAGCCAATTCAAGGGAACCAGAAATCAGAGTAGTCAAGGATAGCCAAGGTCAAAATACCGGGAAGGTCAAATACAAGACAAGAAAACACACTCTCGGGAACCGGGAACTGAAACCACAACAAGGCAATGAGCTAGGGAACTTCAGGGATTTAAATTTCCCTCCTTGTGCAGTTATTGGTCAGAGCGTGACCTCTGACCCCAGAATGTGCGTGTGCGTCAATGTTGTGAGAGGGCTATAAATGCCCATGACCACGTGGTCGGCGCCATTTTGCTTTGCAGCAGAGGGGACAGTGACCCCAGCGGGACAACTCCCGGCTTGTCGGCGAGCAGGTAAGCTCAGCCTATCAGCGCGGTCACACCGATCTGGTGCAACCACGTGCAGCCACGAGCCGGGGGCCGTGACAGTACCCCCCCACTCGAAGACCGACCACCATGCAGGAAGGAGCAGGCTTATTAGGAAACCAGTTGTGAAACAACCGGACTAGACGAGGACTCCATCAGCAGGAATGCAAGAGCGTTCCTCCGGGCCGTAACCCATCCAATCTACCAAATAAGATAATACGGACCAATATGGAACGGACCTCAAATTCCTCCTGTCCACCAACAACCAGAGGAGGAGGAGGCACGAACCGTTTTGTGTACTGGTTGCAAGTAAGATACATGGAACGTGTTTGAAATCCGCATATGTGCTGGAAGAGCCAGCGAGTATGTCACAGGATTAATGCGTCGAAGTACACGGAAAGGACCTATGAATCAAGGAGCCAGTTTCATGGAAGGTACTTTCAACTTTATATGACGCGTGGAAAGCCAGACCCTGTCCCCAACTTGGCACCACGTCACTTGTCAGCCTGGACTTTGGTACATTTAGAGGCTGACTGCAAGGCTTCATGCACCGCAGCCCAAGTATCATGGATAGAGGCCAAACGGATAGTTTAAAGCAGGAATGTCAGTGCTTGAAAAATCTGAAGGTAATACAGTGGGGTGATAACCATTATTTACAAAAAAAGGACTGAAAGTAGAGGACTCGTGAGTTGCATTGTTTCTAGCGAACTCAGCCATAGGCAAAATATCCTACCAGTTAGTCTGATTGGCATCGATAAAGCAACGTATTCTTCAAAATAATGTTTTGGATCTATGGCGAGTTTTACACGCCACCGAAAGTGACTGTATGTTTCACTCCATACTTCTTCTACTAGAATAGATAGGTTTCTGGTACCAAATATGCTTATGCATAAAATTCAAGGTGTTTATATTGGCTTGATCACATGGTCAAATCACGCACCTATCACACTGACATTGTCAGAACACTTCCCAAGTAAAGGGAAGGGATCATGGTGCATAAATTACTTAATACTCTTGGATCCAAATATAGAAACTGAAATCTGTGAAGAATTTGTTTCTTATTTCCAGATGAATAAATCCCCCGACTCCTCAATAGACATAATTTTTCAAGCACACAAAGCTGCTTTTTAAAAAATTCAAATATACTATATTTGCCAAAAACAGTGAATGGAACAGAATACAACATTAGAAACACAATTGACAGAATTGACACATAAAAATAAAGCTAACCAATCTATTGCATTTCAGAATAAAATATGTGATTTACAAACTCAACTGAGAGATTTAGAAATAGCCAAATCCACCTGTTTTTAAAGACGTTTGAAACATTGGTTTTTTTGTACATGGAAATAAAGTAGGTATGGTGTTAGCCTCCCAATTTAAAGGGACACTATAGTCACCCAGACCACTTCAGCTCAATGAAGTGGTCTGAGTGCAATGTCCCTCAGGTTTTAACCCTTCAGATCAGGGCCGGTGCAAGGATTTTTGCCGCCCTAGGCAAAAGTAAAGTTTGCCGCCCCCCCCCCCCATATGACATCACAATGCCCCATGTTAACTAACGCAAGTGCTGCAGTGCCGCCGTGTTTACATTAAAAGGCCTGCAGGGACAGGCTATAGACACCAGAACCACTACATTAAGCTGCAGTGGTTCTGGGGACTAAAGTGTCCCTTTAATGTGAGGTAAATTAGAGATTAGTGCCACCAATAATATACTAGATTGCCTACTTACAATCAGATGAGGATGGTGATGGGCTCTAGCTGCAGTCTGGCTCCACTCGTCTGGTGTGGAACAGGCTCTCTGGAGGCTGTTTGTGTTCTGGGACAACGGAAAGCAGCTCCATTTTTTTAAAGGCCCTTTACACAGCTCATGGTCTGGGCCCCAGGGTCCACCTTCATGTTCCACCAAATAGTTTGTTCACAGGAGTAGGGGATGTCCTGATATGTGTGTAAGGAATGCATTGTGTGAATCTGTGTTTGTATGTGTAAGGGCTGCAATGTGTGTTTCTGTGTATGTACGGGATGCAGTGTGTGCGTCTGTAAGGGGTGCATTGAGTGTGTGTAAGGGGTGCATTGAGTGTGTGTAAGGAATGCATTGTGTGTTTCTGTGTGTGTAAGGGATGCATTGTATGTAAGGGTTGAATTGCTTGTGTGTGTGTCTGTGTGTGTAATGCATTGTGTGTTTTTCTGTGTGCAAGGCGTGCATTGTGTGTGTGTGATGGATGTCAATCTCTCCCTCCTCCCTTGTCACTCTCTTCTCCCCCTCTCCCTCCCTCGTCACTCTCTTCTCTCCCCCCTCGTCACTCTCTTCTCTCCCCCCCTTGTCCCTCTCTTCTCTCCCCCCCTTGTCCCTCTCTTCTCCCCCCCTTGTCCCTCTCTTCTCCCCCCTCCCTTGTCACTCTCTTCTCCCCTGCGTGTCCCTCTCTTCTCCCCCCTCCCTTGTCACTCTCTTCTCCCCTCCCCACTCTCATTCCCCCTCCTAACCCCGTCAATTCCACTCCCTGTCAATTACTTCCCCCCCACCTTGTCAATTTATTTCCCCCCTTTCAATTTATTCCCCCCACCCTGCCTGTCTATTTATTCCCCCACCCTCCCTGTCCTCCCTGTCCATTTATCCCCCCCCTCCCTGTCCACTTATCCCCCCCTCCTTGTCCATTTATCCCCCCCTACTCCCTGTCCATTTATTCCCCCCCATCCCTGTCCATTTATTCTCCCTGTCCATTTATTCCCCCCCTCCCTGTCCATTTATTTCTCCCCCTCCCTGTCCATTTATTTCTCCCCCCCTCCCTCTCCATTTATTTCTCCCCCCTCCCTCTCCATTTATTTCCCCCCCTCCCTCTCCATTTATTTCTCCTGCCCCCCCTCCCTCTCCATTTATTCCCCCCTCCATTTATTTCTCCCCCCTCCCTCTCCATTTATTTCTCCCCCCCCTCCCTTTATTCCCCCCACCCTCCCCTACCTATGTTGTAGCGTTGTACTGTCCGCGGGTACAGGGAGCTTTTGTTTCCTGTACCCGGCCGGACTAAAAGGAAGTGAACACTCAGTGTTCACTTCCTGTTAGTCCGTCCGGGTACAGGAGACAAATGCTCCCTGTACCGGCGGATCATACAGTGATCGGCCACGCTACAGTGAGGGAGTGTCAGCCCCTCTCCTCATGCTGCGCCCGGGCGGTGCGCCCTCATGGACGCACCAGCCCGGGCGAAGCTGCAGCCGCCTGAGGCGCTCTACAGAGCGCTCGGGCGGCTGCAGCATTAGGGGGGCCGGCGCTCCTGGCGGCGCCCCTTCCCAAGGGGCGCCCTAGGCGGCTGCCTAGTCCGCCTTAATGGTAGCACCGGCCCTGCTTCAGATGTAAACATAGCAGTTTCAGAGTTTCAGGGTTAATCCAACCTCTAGTGGGTAGTCATTTTTGTGTGTTATTTTTGTCTCACATTGTACTTTAGGCATGGATTCTCAGTTCCTGATATGTGTTACTGACAAAGAAAACCCCAATATGTGTTCAGCAACATCTCATGAGTACAACCGTACCTCCAATGCACAGGTTTTTGGGTTTTTGCAAACTTGCAGGGGTTAAATGCAAGGCTTTCCCCTTTTCCATGTTTGCACATTGAAATTTGCCAGATTGGTTTGCTGGGTCTATGAGGCCTTTGAGACCGTATAGCAGCCCAGGAATGAAAATTAACCCCATCATGGCATACCATTTGTAAAAGTAGACAACCCACAGTATTCAAAATGGGGTATGTCCCGTCTTTTTTAGTAGCCACTTAGTCACAAAACCTGGCCAAAATTAGCGTTTGTTTTTTTTTGCATTTTTCACACATAAACTGCCATTTCACCGATGATATTATCAGTACAGTATAATACATTTTACTGCTCTAAAACACTTGTATTTGTGTAGAGTAATGTCTCACGAGTACAACAGTGCCCCTCAAGTACAGGTTTTATGGTGATTTGGAAAGTTACAGGGTCAAACATAAGATTTGCCAATTTCTGTTTTTGTAAATTGCTATTTGCCAGATAGGCTATGTTGCCTCTGAGACGGTATGACAGCCCAGAAATGAAAATTAAGCAGTATAAAACATATACTGCTGATCATAAAATTGGTGAAATGGCAGTTTATTTATGATAAATGCAAATAATAAATATGATTGCTAATTTTGGCCAGTATTTGTGACTAAGAATACTAGAAAAGAATTAACATACCCTATTTTGAATACCCTGGTTTGTCTACTGTTTTATATAGTATGCCATGATGGGGGTAATTTTCATTCCTGGGTTACTATACGGTCTCAAAGACAACATAACCAATCTGGCAAATTTCAATGTGTCTAAACTGAAAAGGGGAATGTGCTATATTTGACCTTGTGACTTTCCAAAAACCCATAAAATATGTACATGGGGGGTACTCTTGTACTTGTGTGACTATGCTGAACACAAATATGTGTTTTATTAAAGTAAAAGTTAACAGTAGAATGACATTCACAGTAAAAATGCCACGCTTAACTAAGAAAATAACAAAATGTCTTAATTTCTCATCCTTTTTTAGATTTTATTTAAATATAATTTTTTGATATCTAAATATTTTATATGACATGTAAGCCCTGATTGTTCTGAACAAAATGATATATAATAAATGTGTGTGCACTTAATATGAAAGAGGTACATTATGATTAAACAGACATATTATGCAAATCCCAGGTTTTGTTTTGATGTGATTAAAACGTGTACAATTGGCTCTGTCCTTAACCCCTTAGTGACCAGACCTTTTTTTTTTTATTTTCTTAATTTTATAGTTCTGCAGTGTTTGTGTTTAGCTGTCATTTTCCTCTAACTCATTCACTGTACCCACACATATTATAAACCATTTTTCTCGCCATTAAATGGTCTTTCTAAAGATACCATTATTTTCATCATATCATATAACTTACTATAAAAATAAATTATAAAATATGATTACACTTTGTATAACTTTGACCCCAAAAATCTGTTACGCATCTACAACCGCCAAAAAACACCTGTGCTAAATAGTTTCAAAATTTTGTCCTGAGTTTAGAAATACCCAATGTTAACATGTTCTTAGCATTTTTTGCAAGTTATAGGGCCATAAGTACATAGGGCTTCCTTTACAAAGTCACAAACATTACACACAAATACCCTCCTATACACACTGACACAAATATATGTATGGATTCACACACACCAAATGCACGACTGCACTCACATACCATAATTTCATATAAATCTGCTCTACATTCTAATAGAACACTGCATTCACACATTTACACTACATGCAAATAAACACATGCCTTTTACACTCACTGGCACAACATAAAATATATTTTGGGTTTCACACATATCAACATTACACATGTACATCCCTACATTGACAAATACAATAAAAATCTGAAATTACATATCAATACATTTTCATTCTAGCAGTAAACAGAATGCATCCCTCCATTCACACATAGTTTTATTAAACTCAGATATATCCTTATTTTACACACACATTGACATTCTACAAATACAAAAACAAAGGTCCAGTGACACCGACTTTACATGCTCAAATACAAACATACATTCATAAAGCTATATTTAACATTTATTTAATACATATATTAAAGATCAAATGGCCCACGATGTAATTATGCCCGGGGGCCCAAAAGGCTGTCAGTACATCCCTGCCTGCAACCAGGGCCGGCGCTTCCTATAACGCAAACTAGGCAGCCGCCTAGGGCGTCATATAGGAGGGGGCGCCCTGCGCCCCCATCGCCGGCCCTTTAAATGCTGCAGCCATCTGAGCGCTCTATAAAGAGCGCTCAGACGGCTGCCACACTGCCTCACCTCCCCTTCCCTGTAGCGTGTCCGGGCTCCTCTCCTGTCCACGGTCCCGGACGGACTGACAGGAAGTGCACACTCAGTGTGCATTTCCTGTCAGTCCGGCCGGGTACAGGAAACAGAAACTCCTGTACCGCGGACCGGAGAGGAGCTCGGCCACGCTACAGGAAGGGAAGGTGAGGAGAAAAGGGGGGGAGAGAGAATTAGAGATTACAGGGAGGGGGGGAGGCGGGGAAGAAGAGATTACATTGAGGGAGGGAGGGGGAAAGAAGAGATTACAGGGAGGGGGGGAGATAACAGGGAGGGAGGGAGGGGGAAAGAAGAGATTACAGGGAGGGAGGGGGGGAGAAGAGATTACAGGGAGGGAGGGGGGGAAAGAAGAGATTACAGGGAGGGAGGGGGGAAGAAGAGATTACAGGGAGGGAGGGATGGGGAAAGAAGAGATTACAGGGAGGGAGGGGGGAAAGAAGAGATTACAGGGAGGGAGGGGGGAAGAAGAGATTACAGGGAGGGAGGGGTGGGGAAAGAAGAGATTACAGGGAGGGAGGGGGGGAAGAAGAGATTACAGGGAGTGAGGGGGGAAAGAAGAGAGTACAGGGAGGGAGGGGGAAGAAGAGATTACAGGGAGGGAGGGGGGAAAGAAGAGATTACAGGGAGGGAGGGGGAAAGAAGAGATTACAGGAAGGGAGGGGGGAAGAAGAGATTACAGGAAGGGGGGGAAAGAAGAGATTACAGGGAGGGAGGGGGGAAAGAAGAGATTACAGGGAGGGAGGGGGAAGAAGAGATTACAGGGAGGGGGAGAAGAGATTACAGGGAGGGAGGGGGAAAAGAAGAGATTACAGGAAGGGAGGGGGGGAGGAAGAGATTACAGGGAGGGAGGGGGGAGAAGAGATTACAGGGAGGGAGGGTGGGAAAGAAGAGATTACAGGGAGGGAGGGGTGGGAAGAAGAGATTACAGGGGGGAAAGAGATTACAGGGAGGGGGAGAAGAGATTACAGGGAGCAGGGCCGGATTAAGATCACACTGGGCCTGGTGCTGACAATTATGATGGGCCTAATTACGGAATTTTATCGACCTAAAACACTAAAACAGTCATACCTCCCAAGCGTCATGTATCTGATGGAGATGGTGCTGGAGGGAAACGCATAGGGTTCAGCTATAAGAAAACACATACTCTATGCTAATCTCTCTCTAATTTATGCTTTCATCTTTCAAGTAAATCCATACCCCCTAACAGCAGTGTCCAGTGAAGCAGGAAGTCAATGGGCTGGGTAAAAGGGTGGGCCACTGGTGCGAATCACGTAACCAGAACTGCCAAAAGGGGAGAACATGCCCAAAAAGGGGGGATGTCTGTCCAAAGAATTTGAAGGACAGTCTGGCATGAATGCATGTCAGGCTGCCCGCCAATAATGCAGGCTGTCCAACTAAGGGCATACTATGCAGGCAGCACCCTGAGCTTGACATAAATGTGTCTAATGATGCGCTCACTCCATGCTTTCTAAGAACTGTCCCCTAGCACTCGCTGGTCCACTTGTCTCCTTACCTTCTTACTAACAGGCAGAAGTTCCTGGTATATAGTCTGGGACAGAGAAAAGGTGTATGTAGTAAGAGTAAAAGAAAGGGGACATGCCACAGTGTTAGAGAGACCAACGTCTGCATTACCTAAACTAATTTTATTGTCAGCCAGTTTTGTTCCCATACATCCCTCTTAAGCTTCCAAACTTAAAGGGACACTATAGTAACCAGAACAACTACCACTTATTGTATTTGTTCTGGTAAGTAGAATCCTTCCATTCAGGCCCTTTGCAATAAACACTGTCTTTTCAGAGAAAATAACTCCACTGGCCACTCCTTAGATGGCTGCTAGAGGTGCTTCCTGTGGCAGTACTGCCTAGTGTACAGCACTGCCATTCAGTGTCTCCACCCTCTGCATGCAGACACTGAACTTCCCTCATAGAGATGCATTGATTCAATGCATCTCTATGAGGAGATGCTGATTGGCCAGGGCTATGTTGGACTTGTGCTGGCTCTGCCCCTGATCTGCCTAGTTGACAGTATCAGCCAATCCTATGGGGAAGTATTGTAATTTGCTCAGACCACCACTTCTGATGATGTCAGCAGACAGTCAGTTCAGAGGCAGATCCAGCAGCATATTTTACTATATTTAGGGAGTCAAGAAGGGGCCAGGGTGGTTGTTTTAACATAATCTTAAGCAAGAGTATGTGAAGAGTAGTTAGGGTTGCCACCTTTTTTGAAAATAAATACCAGCCTTAATCATTTGTATAATCACGAGGAGTGACATCAGAGAAAATTCTGTAAAATCGCCAACAAACTACTCACAGTTTGATTCTGCTGTATAGATGGATTGCTCCCAGTGTCTCAGTCTCGCAAGTCACCAAGTGTCTCAGTGTCCCTATGTATCACAGTGTCAGTGTCCCCATGTCACCCAGACCCCTAGTCTCCCAGTGTCCCCATGTCTCAGTGTGTCCCCATGTCACTAGGATACTGGGGACACAGTGAGACATGGGGACAAAGTGAGACATAGGGACACTGAGAGACCCAGGGACACTAAGAGACATGGGGACACTGAAAGACCCGGGGACACAAAGACATGGGGACACAAAGACATTTAGGGAAACTGGGAGAAATGGGGACACTGAGACACTAGGGACACTGAGACACTAGGGACACTGAGACATGGGAACATAGACACTGGGAGACTAGGGGACACTGGGAGATTAGGGGACACTGGGAGATTAGGGGACACTGGGAGATTAGGGGACACGGGGAGATTAGGGGACACTGGGGATACTGGCTGGGAGACAGACACTTGGGGATACTGGGAGACATGGGGACAGTTGTGGACATAGACATGGGGACACTGGGACATATAGGGACACTGGGAGACATGGGGACACTAGGCACACTGAGGCACTAAGAACACAGACACTGGGAGACATGGGGACACTGAAACATTTGGGGACACTAAGACACTAGGGACACAGACATGGGAACGCAAACACTGGGAGACTAGGGGACACTGGCTGGGAGACAGACACTTGGGGACACTGGGAGACATGGGGACACCAAGACACTAGCGACACTGGATGGGGGACATGGGGACACTGGGAGAAATGGGGACATAGTGTCTCCGTGTCCCAATGTCTCAGTGCCTCCCAATGTCCCTATGTCTCACAGCGTCCCCATGTGTCTGTGTCCCCATGTTTTCCAGTGTCCCCAAGTGTCTCAGTGTTTCCAGATCTCCCAGTGTCTGTGTCCTAGTGTCTCAGTGTGTCCTAGTGTCTGTGTCCCCTAGTGTCTCAGTGTCCCATATGTCCCCTAGTGTCTCAGTGTCCCCATGTGTCTCAGTGTCCCCATGTGTCCCTGCTGCCTTTCCCCCCATCCCTCACTTACCTGAGCTGTAGAGCTGCTGTCTGGACTCTGTGCTGTGTAGCTGCTCCCCCACAGATCAGTAAGTAGTAGAGAGAGGCAGGGACATGCTGTAACTTCCTATCCCTGCCTCTCTCCACACACAGTGACCCCCTACTGGCCGGTGCTGGTATTGCAGAGTAATCTCCATTTATTCTGAGAAAAATACCTGCATTTGTAGGTATTACTGCAATATTGGCACGGCCAGGCAGCCTCAAATACCGGCTGTGCCAGTAAAATACCAGTGAGGTGGCAAACCTAAGAGTAATGTGTAAAAAAAAAAAAAAATATATAGATATATATTTTTTTAAATGGGCCTATTCCATGGGCCTGGGCCTGGAGCTGCAGCTCCATCAGCCCCTATGTTAATCCGGCCCTGACAGGGAGGGACGGGGAAAGAAGAGATTACAGGAAGGGAGGGGGAAAAGAAGAGATTATAGGGAGGGAGGGGTGGGAAGAAGAGATTACAGGGAGGGGGGAGAAGAGATTACAGGGGGGGAGAATAGATTACAGGAAGGGAGGGGGAAGAAGAGATTACAGGGAGGGAGGGGGGGAAAAGAAGAGATTACAGGGAGGGAGGGGGAAGAAGAAGAAGAGATTGGAGGGAGGGGGGGAGAAGAGAAGATTACGGGGGGGAGAAGAAGAGATTACAGGGAGGGGGGAGAAGAAGAGAAGATTACAGGGAGGGGGAGAAGAAGAGAAGATTACAGGGGGAGAAGAGGAGAACATGGGGGAAGAAGAGGAGAACAAGAGGAGAGGGGGAGGAGAACACGGGGGGGATGAGAACAGAGGGAGGGGGGGTTGAGAAGAACGTGGGGGAGGGAGAAACCACTAAAGGAGGGAGGGGGTGGTGGAGAGACCACTAGGGGAGGACGGTGAGGAGAGACTGCTAAGGGAGGGTGGGGGGAGAGCAGAGAACACTAAGGGAGGGAGGGTGTGTGTGGAGGATAGACCACTAGGGGAGGGTGGGGGGAGAGTAGAGACCACTAAGGGAGGTGGGGGGGAGGAGAGTAGAGACCACTAAGGGACAGGGGAGGGGAGGAGATGAGAGACCACTAAGGGGTAGGGGAGATCTCTAAGGGATGGAAGGGAGAGCTCTATAGGACAGGGGGCAGGACAGGGAGCTCTTTCACACTACGCACACACACACACACACACACACACACAATGCATCCCTATACATACTCAGAAACACACAATGCATCCCTACACACACAGAAACACAACATGCTTCCCTTACACACAGAGAAACACACAATGCATCCATTACACACACACACACACACAATGCAACCCTTACACATAAAGACAATGCATCCTTTGCACACATACACAGAAACACACAATGCATCCTTCACACACACATGCAAACACACATTGCTTCTCTTACACACACACAGAAACACAATGCATCTTACACACACTCAAAGCACCTTGAGCTGTGTAAGGGGCTCCAAAAAATGGAGCTGCTTGCCGTTCTCCCAGAACATTGAATTTTGTGACCACAGTTACAAACAGCCTCCAGAGATCCTGTTCTACCCCAGACCAGTGGAGCCAGACTGCAGCCAGAGCCCATCACCATCTTCATCTGGTTGTAAGTAGGCAATCTAGTATATTATTAGTGACACTAATCTCTAATTTACCTCACATTAAAAGGACACTTTAGTCCCCAGAACCACTGCAGCTTAATGAAGTGGTTCTGGTGTCTATAGTTTGTCCCTGCAGGCAGATCATATGGGTAGGGCATTGTGATGTCACTGGGGGGGGGGGGGGGGCGGCAAATCTTTATTTTGCCTAGGGCGGCAAAAATCCTTGCACCGGCCCTGCCTGCAACTAAAGGAGGGACTAAATGCTTAAGCCCATCCTCTCCCACTTTTTAGTTCGATCACTCAGGTCTGAGCAAAACCTTTCAAAGCCTGACTAGTTCTACCAGGTTCTGGGTACGTTAACCCCTGAAGTTGCTGCATCCCTAACTAAGGTCTACCCTTTCCATTGCTTGATGATGGATGGCAGTTTGCTGGACACCCGGCAATTTTAGCGATAAGAGCCACTAGCTTTGTAAGCAACACCATTGCTTCAGTCACAAAAGTCATAGCCATTACTAAATAACATCGGAAGGAGTGTGGCGATGCCAGAGGCATTTCTCAGTACTGGGAAATTCACTCTAAATTGAGCTCCTAGGGAATGCTTTATTCAAGTTCTTTTGTCAAGTAGAATTAGAAAAAGATAATGTTATATTTTGTGCATACATGTTAGCCAGCTTTGTTTCTGTGTTTCTTGCATTTCATTTTGTATTTCTTTGCTATTTTGTTTTTTTAGCTAGAAAGATTTTGGCATTTAATTCCATTACCGATCATTTTTATTACCACCATTAGATGGCAGTACAGAGCAATACATAGTCATGACATCTGCATAGTTGCCTTTCCGGCATATGCGTGACAAACTCCCCAAAAACCCACAAATACTCTAACACCTTTATTTGGGAAAATTATCCCAGCTTTAATAAGATATAAATAAATAAACTTACAATATTTTAAGGTTATTGTCACATATTAGCATAACATATCACCCCCAATTCCTTTAACAATACTACTCCAGATAATCACCCACATCACATGCCATTGCCACCAAGGGCATGATTTCCAGCTTTCTTCCATGTAGGGGCATACCGAGATACACCCTACACACACCAGGTTCGGAGCTACAAACGACCTCAAACCTACTAATACAATTCCAAACCTAACTGTTCTTAGCGAACCAAACTATTTTACATCAGGACAAACAACCTACATCTCAACTTCTCCATCCATCCCCTGCCGAGGTGACCAAACGGCAGCTAAAGACCAAATAAGGGAGGGTGGGCAAAACAGGTAAGTGAGGATTAATTAAGATGGCCCCTGATCTAAAATGGCCACTATATATACTCCTCTTAACACAAACCCCAAGTCCAGTTATGCTAGCCATTACCCTACCATTAAACCCATCCTATGCTTGTCTACTAGCCATGTCAAGGCCCATTCCCCTTAGCTTCGATGCTGCATGGGCTACATGACATATACATAGTCGCCTTTCCGGCATATGCGGGACAACCCCAAAAAAAACCCCACAAATACTCGAACACCTTTATTTTGGAAAATTATCCCAGCTTTAATAATATACAAATAAATACACTTAAATATTTTAAGGTCATTGTCATATATTAACAAAACAAATCCTTTAACAATACTACCACAGACAATGACCCAAATCACAATAAGTAAATCCACATTATAACATATAATTAACATATAAACATAACCATTGCTACCGAGGGCATGATTTCCAGCATTCTTCCATGTAGGGGCATACCAAGATACACCCTACACACTAGGTTCAGAGCTACCAATTAGCTCGAACCTACCAATACCCTTCCAAACCTAACTGTTCTTAGCGAACCAAACTATTTTACTTCAAGACAAACAACCTACACCCCAACTTCTCTATCCATCCCCCGCCATAGTTTAGAGCTCGACACCTTGGGCTACCTGAGCGCCCCCATCAAAAGTAGTGGACATGTAGAAGTTTAGGATAAACACTTATACATAAATCATCAGTAGAATCCATAAAATTCTTTGTAACGGCAACCGTTGATCTCAATAATATATAGTGCAGAGGCAAAATGTTCACCGTAAAAATTTTTATTGATTCAACTAAAAGAATATAAAAAAAATTAAAGTCACTTACATAATAGCATATGAATAGGGAACCTTTTTATAGAGTCTATCTCCCAACAGCCTGAATGCTCTTGAACCGGCTTCAAAGACAGCTTCAGAGTCCTGGGTGTCAAGTGACTGAAAGGGAGATTCACCGCGTGCGTTCCACTTTGGTTCAGTATGCGTTCCACTGTGTGTGAGTTTCAGATACAGCCTCGCGTTTTGTGATGCTCGGTCACTTCATCAGAGGAATGCATCTTCTGTGTGCCGATGGATATTTATACCTCATCGGCAGTGATATAGTCAAATGGGGTTTAGCCCTTAATTCCCTGAATTCCTCAGTGTCATATAAAATGGAATTACTATATAGATATAACAGATTTTCCACATAAATAGCACTGTACTTAGATATAACAAATATGTGCACTATGTGGAAAAGAGTAAATAAGAAGCTCTATACACCTCAAAGTGGTACCCCTATATCACTTTAAAATCAACAATATACGTACATAAGCAAGATGGAGCTTCTTAAAATGGCAGTATAACAGATATTCTGTAAAATAGAATGTATACCATAGTGTAATACAATAATGCAAATAAAATAAGGGATATACACACAATAAATATCAATCACAAGCCTGGAGTCATAATCTCATATGACTCGGATGGTGTGCGCCCTTGGACCATAACAGGATGCATGAAAGAAAGATTTGGACATCCTGTTATGGTCCATTATTGTATTACACTATGGTATACATTCTATTTTACAGAATATCTGTTATACTGCCATTTTAAGAAGCTCCATCTTGCTTATGTACGTATATAGCACTGTACTTAGGTTTATAAAACACACTTATCAAAAACCTTATGGCTAGAATACATTTAGAAACACTATGCCTGAAAAGTAGATAAAACCAAAACACATTTGTAAAATCTTTTCATAAAGTTATACATTAATAGTACTGGTGCAGAGATTTTACTGAATACAAATGTGTTTTTTAGTATATTGTCATTTTACAGCTTTTATGCCGATACAAATTCATATCGATATTGATTTTATCTACTTTTCAGCCTCATAGTCCCAATAGCCTAATTTATAAGAGCATACATTTAAAGGATCACTAAAGTGTCAGGAAAACAAAGCGGTTTTCCTGACACTATAGTGCCCTGAGGGTGCCCCCACCCTCAGGGTCCACCTCCCGTGGTGCTGAAGGGGTTAAAAGCCCTTTAGCCACTAACCTTAATCCAGACTCACAGGGAATTGTCCCAGCAGGGCTAACTCAGCCCTTCATCCCTGTGGAGTAGATAAAATAAGTACCATTAAATTGGGTAAAAGTAACCTCCCCACTAGAGATGTCCCGTACAGTTCACTGGTGAATAGTTCCAGGCGAACATCACTTGTTCGCGTTCGCCACAGCGGGCGAACATATGCGATGTTCGGTCCGCCCCCTATTCCATATCATTGAGTAAACGTTGACAACCCCCCCACCCACCGCTCGGGGGTGGGGGCGGGGGGGGGTGGTCAAAGTTTACTCAATGATATGGGGGGGGGACCTACTGTCCTCCCCCCCGGCCCCCACCCCTGAGCGGTGGGTGGGGGCCCTAAAAAAAACAATAGGGGAGGAACTTCTGGCCCCCACCCCTGAGTGGTGGGTGGGGCCCCTAAATACTAAGAAGGGGGGGGACCTAATGTCCGCCCCCCTGGCCCTCACCCCTGAGCGGCGGGTGGGGGCCCTAAATACTAAAAGGGGGGAACCTAAGGTCCTCCCCCCTGGCCCCAACCCCTGAGCGGTGGGTGGGGGCCATAAATACTAAAAAGAGGGGGGACCTAAGGTCCTCCCCCCTGGCCCCCACCCCTGAGCGGCGGGTGGGGGCCCTAAATACTAAAAAGGGGGGGGACCTAAGGTCCTCCCCCTGGCCCCCACCCCTGAGCGGTGGGTGGGGGCCCTAAATACTAATAAGGGGGGCGACCTAATGTCCTCCCCCCTGGCCCCCACCCCTGAGCGGCGGGTGGGGGCCCTAAATACTAAAATGGGGGGAACCTAAGGTCCTCCCCCCTGGCCCCCACCCCAAGCTCATAACTCTCTGACTGGTTACTTAATCCACCAATCAGAGTGTTATGAGTAAAATTACACAGCGTGGGAAAATTCCACAGAACTTTCCCACGCTGTGTAAAATGACACAGAGCACTCTGATTGGTGGATTTCAAACCAACCAATCAGAGTGCTTTGACAGGTAAATGTAGAGACTTAAACCCACCAATCAGAGTGCTCTGAGCCTAATTGCAGGGCGGGGCAAGGCTTTATAAGCCTTCCCCCACCCTGCAGAGCTCAGTCTGCGCGGAGCCCTCCATGGGTGAAGATGGATTATTTTTTTTGCGTTCATTTTTTTTTTTTCTTTAATTGCATCGGTTATTATGTTTTTTTATTTGGCCTTTTTTTGGGGCTCAAAAAAGAAGATTTAGAAGAAAGAAAACATCGAATTGTAAGTTTTATTTTTATTTTTTTACAGGTACTTAGTTAAAGGTCCCCCCTCATTATTTTTAGGGTGAGGGGGGTAGGTAGGGGGTTGCTTTTTTTGGGGGGGGGGGAGAGGGTGACTAGCGGTTTGGGGACCCCTAGTCACCTGGGGGGGACATTTTTTTAGGGCCCCCACCCGCTGCTAAGGGGTGGGGGCCGGGGGGGAGGACATGAGGTCCCCCCCGCCTTTTTAGTATTTAGGGCCCCCACCCGCCGCTCAGGGGTGGGGGCTGGGGGGGAGGACATTAGGTCCCCCCCCTTTTTAGTATTTAGGGCCCCCACCCGCCGCTCAGGGGTGGGGGCTGGGGGGGAGGACATTAGGTCCCCCCCCTTTTTAGTATTTAGGGCCCCCACCCGCCGCTCAGGGGTGGGGGCCAAGGGGGAGGACATTAGGTCCCCCCATTGTGATTTATGCCCCCCACCCACCGCGCAGGGGTGGGGGCCGGGGGGGAGGACAGTAGGTCCCCCCTCATTATTTTTATGGCCCCCACCCACCGCGCAGGGCTGGGGGCGGGGGGAGGACAGTAGGTCCCCCCTTATTATTTTTATGGCCCCCACCCACCGTGCAGGGGTGGGGGTGGGGGGGAGGACAGTAGGTCCCCCCCCTCATTATCTTTATGGCCCCCACCCGCCGCCCAGGGGTGGGGGCCGGGGGGGAGGACAGTAGGTCCCCCCCCATTATTTTTATGGCCCCCACCCACCGCCCAGGGGTGGGGGTCGGGGGGAGGACAGTAGGTCCTCTCCCCCATTGTAATTTATGGCCCCCCACCCGCCGCCCAGGGGTGGGGGCCGGGGGGGAGGACAGTAGGTCCCCCCTCATTATCTTTATGGCCCCCACCCACCGCTCAAGGGTGGGGGCCGGGGGGAGGGCAGTAGGTCCCCTCCCCCATTGTAATTTATGGCCCCCACCCGTCGCACAGGGGTGGGAACCAATACGTTTTTTTTTTGTGTTTTTTTTTACAGTGAGCAGCCACTGGCTGTTCACTGCTTACTAGACACTTACTAGACACTGCTTTACTGCTTACTAGACACTTACTGCTTACTAGACACTGCTTTACTTAGTATTAGTAAATGTGGCTGAAAGACCAATTTAGGTCTTTCAGCCTTTTAGTAGATAACTCCCTAATACCGTGGGAATTAGGGAGTTATCTACTAAGCGGCTGCAAGATGCAGCTGCGGATCGGAGTTTGCATGCCACAGTCCAGGTGTTAGTCCCCTTGAAACAACTTGTGGGTTTTAAAATTCACCTGCCTATTGAAGTCTATGGCGGTTCGCGGGTTCGCGAACATTTGCCGAAATTCGCGTTCGCCGTTCACGAGACCGAAAATTTTATGTTCGCGACATCATTACTCCCCAACATGCATTTGGAAACCAGAAACTGATCTCTTTCCTGGCTATACTTTTTCCTATTGCCTTTTAATACAGCTGTTGGGTTCACTTATTCTATGCGCCTTTTTTTTTTTTCATTTATTTATTCTTTATTCATTTTTTTTTTTTATTGGACACAAAAGAACAGAAACACACATAAAAGAAACATCGACTAAACAAAACATATAGTTCTATTTTAAACAATCAATATATAGAATACTTATCTCCTCCTGTAAGGCTTCACATTCCTAATATACCCTATCCCATTTTTATTGGAAGGGGATAACATATAAAACAATATTCATGTCCGGCAGGACAGCTCCTAGAGAGGTTAAATATTTTCTCCTCCTATCCTTGGGTTATTTGTTTATCATGCGCACTCAGGGATCAATTTTATCCATAGGTCCTATTTATAATTCCTCTTTTCTATACCATTTACTCAGATTAATGTATTTTATATTATTCACTAAATTTTTCAGGGGAGTATTTATTAGGACTTGGTTATTTAACTTTATTTTCTTCCTAAATTTCTGCCAATTATTTAAAATGTGCTCCATAATTAAACACTTTCCAACTATTGGCATTTTTGATACTTCTGTTGTCTAAAATTCATACCCTAAGTCTTTCTGTTGTGTTGGGTCTTTTTCCACCTTATACCAGTTTTCTTCTCTTGATGATTCCTTTTGTGTAAAAAATGCATGCATCAACATGCTTGCATTATGGTATTCATGTATATCTGGCATAGAAAGGCCTCCTTGAGCAGGTTTCAGTTTAGGACAGTCTAGTTTTATCCTCGTTTTTTTTACTACGCCAGACAAAGTTCCTAAATGCCGCCTGAATCATAGAGAGAATGCTACTGGGGACGAAGAGGGGTACCATACGGAGAAGGTATAACCATCTGGGGAGAACAAATGATCTTCAATAGTGTTGTCGCGAACCCGAAATTTTCGGTTCGCGAACGGCGAACGCGAACTTCCGCAAATGTTCGCGAACCGGCGAACCGCGCGAACCGCCATTGACTTCAATGGGCAGGCGAATTTTAAAACCAACAGGGACTCTTTCTGGCCACAAAAATGATGGAAAAGTTGTTTCAAGGGGACTAACACCTGGACTGTGGCATGCCGGAGGGGATCCATGGCAAAACTCCCATGGAAAATTACACAGTTGATGCAGAGTCTGCTTTTAATCCATAAAGGGCAGAAATCACCTAACATTGACACCTGTCCTCAAAGCCCCTGATACACACTGACACAGAGCAGAATAGAGACTGTTCCCCGTCCTCAGAGACCATGATACACAGAGCATTAGCTTACACTGGAAACCTTTTTTCTTTGTAAAAGCACGCTATAGAGACACCAGATATGATTGGCAACTGTCAAAGCACGCTGGCACAGGTCTGCAGAGCACACGCTGAAGTAGGCCTGACACCCAGACGCTTGCAGACAACTAACTGATCTTCTATTACAGTGAAAAAAAATGATTTCTTTAAAATCTAAAGCTTAAGCTATTGTTAAAACAGATATGAGTGGTGGCACTGACTGTGCAAATGGGCAAGGCATCCAACCTGACACAGAAGCTGGCAGGCAGGCAACTGCTCTTCTATTACAGTGAAAACTAATTATTTATTTTAAATCTAAAGCTTAACCAATTGTTAAAACAGATATGAGTGGTGGCACTGGGCAAGTAGGCACAGTATCCAATGTGAACCTCACACAGAAGCTGGCAGGCAGGCACCTGCAATTACATTACACAGGAAAAAAAAATAAAAAAAGCAGCCTGATGTTATAGCCCTAAAAAGGGCTTTTTGGGGTGCTGTCCTTACAGCAGAGATCAGATGAGTCCTTCAGGATTGTAGTGGACACTGAATACCCTAGCCTAGCTATCAATTTCCCTATCTAATCAGCAGCAGCTAAACTTTCCCTCCTCTCACTAAGCATGCAGCTTCAGAATGAATCGAAAATGGATGCTGGGAGGGAGGTTGGAGGGTGTGGAAGGGAGGGAGTGCTGCTGATTGGCTGGAATGTGTCTGCTGACCGAGAGGCACAGGTTCAAAGTTTGCCCAATGATGACGAATAGGGGGCGGATCGAACCGCCCATGTGTTCGCCCGCGGCGGCGAACGCGAACACGCTAAGTTCGCCGGGAACTGTTCGCCAGCGGACAGTTCGGTACATCACTAATCTTCAAATATTTATTCTTCCCCAGAATGAGAATTCCATCTTTCACCAATCAACTGTTTAGACGTTTGTTTAAGAAGAGGTAGGAAATTTGCTTCTATTATTTTGTTTGGGTCAGAGCATATTGTTATACAAAGTATTTCATACTTGATGACCAATCAAATTTGTATTTAGTTTTCAAGAGCTCTTTAGTTTGTACTGAAACATTGTAGGTGGTCTGTATTACACCTACTAATCTATTTGTTTTTGTGGCCAATCTTATAGTGCGGACGCATGTGCGTCTTGCAATTATATTGTATTTCATTTCTGCTGGACACTTGGGGTATTAGGAGACTTTATTCAACCTTGAGTGGAACTGTGGAACACATAGATGTTCCACAAGAAATATGTATTTCTATCCATTTCTGACATCATTTCACACAATCTAGGTGATATAACTTCTTTTTTGTTTAAACTTATATTATATTTACATTTCAGTACTTATGATCATGTTTGGACTCTTTTTTTTTATTATTCATATATATTGTATAGATATGTGTTCATTTCCTGTTTATTGGTTTCCTTGTCAACCATAGTCAGGGCCGGCCTTAGGGGTGTGCGAGCTGTGCGGCCGCACAGGGCGCCATGGTGCAGGGGGCGCCCTGCGGCCGCATAGCTCACACGGCATGTCTGTTAGCCGCAATGCTAACAAGACATTTGCCTTGGGCGGCATTTTCCAGGGGGCGGCAAAAAAAGCCGCCCCCAAATACCCAAGGCAAATGTCTTGTTAGCCTTGCGGCTAACAGACATGCCGGGCGGTCCGGCGGCGCTGGCGGGCGGCTGGCGAGGGAGCACTTCCTCTGAGCTGTATGCTCAGCTCCCTCGCGCGCCGCAGAGTGAGGCTGGGAGCCGGAATATGACGTCATATTCCGGCTCCCAGTCTCACTCTGCGGCGCGTGAGGGAGCTGAGCAAACAGCTCAGAGGAAGTGCTCCCTCGCCAGCCGCCCGCCAGCGCCGCCCGCCCAGCCCAGCAGCCACTGGACCACCAGGGAGGAAGAGACCCCCCAGCATTCCCAAAGGTAAGGAGGCTGGGGGGGGGGGTGTCTAAATAAATTTTAAAACATGTGTTAATGTGGGTGAGTGTGTGTGTCTGTTAGTGTGTGTGTGTGTCTGTGTGTCAGTGTGTGTGTGTGTCAGTGTGTCTGTGTCTGTTAGTGTGTGTGTGTGTGTCTGTGTCTGTTAGTGTGTGTCTGTGTCTGTTAGTGTGTGTGTATGTTAGTGTGTGTCTGTGTATGTTAGTGTGTCTGTTAGTGTGTGTGTGTATGTTAGTGTGTGTCTGTGTCTGTTAGTGTGTGTCTGTGAGTGTGTGTCTGTGAGTGTGTGTCTGTTTGCCTGTGTGTGTGTGTGTGTGAGACTGTTTGCCTGTGTGTGTGTGTGTGTGTGTGAGACTGTCTGCGCGTGTGTGTGACTGTCTGCCCGTGTGTGTGACTGTCTGCGCGTGTGTGTGTGTGACTGTCTGCGCGCATGTGTGTGAGACTGTCTGCGTGTGTGTGACAGGGTGTGTGGGAAGGGGTAAGGAGTGGGGGAGGGGGGGACGGGAAGGGGGGGCGCTGTGAAGATTTTTTGCACAGGGCGCCCAAATGCCTAAGGCCGGCCCTGACCATAGTCATGTGATTATGGTTGTGAGCAGTGGCGGATCCAGAACCTAATCTCAGGAGGGGCACTGGCAGATCATTTAAAGAAACAATCCAGACACAATAACCACTACAGCTCTCTGTAGTGGTGTTGGTGCTAGGAGTGCCATGGTGCCCTCCCAGAGTAAGTAGTCAAACCATTTAAAAAACAGTTTGATAACTTACCCGGGGTCTGCCGGGATAGGGGCACTAGTGTATATGTGTGTGAAGGGTGCAGTATGTGTATGGAGGGGCAGTGTGTGTGCATGGGGGGGGGCAGGGTGTGTATTGGGAGAAGTGTGTATGTGTGTTAGGGGTGCAGTGTGTGTGAGGGTCGCAGTATGTGTATGGAGGGGCAGTGTGTATGTATGGGGGAGCAATGTGTATATTGGAAGCAGTGTGTTCATGTGTAAAGGGGGCAGGGTGTGTATTGGGAGCAGTGTGTATGTGTGTGAGGGGTGCAGTGTGTGTGAGGGTCGCAGTATGTGTATGGAGGGGCAGTGTGTGTGTATGGGGGCAGTGCGTGTGTGAGAGGGGTGCAGTGTATGTATGTGGGAGCAATGTGTATATTGGGAGAAGTGTGTTTGTGTGTAAAGGGTGCAGTGTTTTTGTGTGAGGGGTGTAGTGTGTGTATGGGGGTTAGTGGGTGTGTTTAGTTTCATTGTGTGTATTAGGGGTTGTGTGTGTATGGGGGCAGTGTGTGTAAGGGGGGGCTATGTGTGTAAGGGGGCACTGTGTGTATTGGGGCTGTGTGTGTATGGGGGGCTGTGTGTGTAAGGGGGTGCAGTGTGTGTAAGGGGGGCAGTGTATTTGTGTGTGGTGCAGTGTGTAGGGGGTTATAGTTTGTGTGAGGGGATAGGGGGGCAGATTGCCATGGTAACCGCGGCAACGGTCTGTGCTCGTGAGAGGAGAACCCGGCGGAGCTGCAGGTAAGAGCTCCCTCTGTACGCTCTCTCTCCCTCCCCTGCCAGCCGTCCAGCAATGTGCCTGTGTGGGCCGGGGAGGGAGATCACTGATCTCCCCTCCAGTCCGTGAAGGCAAACAGCAGGGCTGGCATGTGGATTGCGCAAGCCCTGCATGGGCCGGCGGGGGAGAGCCTCGGCCTTACCATTTTCTCGGGAGGAGGAGGGGAGTCTTCCAGGTTCTGGGGAAGTTAACCCTGTAGTTGCTCCACCCCTAATTAAGGTCTACGCTTTCCATTGCTTGAGGATGGATGGCAGTAGTGATGACAGCTATCGTCTTTGCTGAACACCTGGCAACTTTAGCGATAAGAGCCACCAGCTTTGTAAGCAACAGCATTGCTTCAGTCACAATGTCATAGACATTGCTAAATAACATTGGAAGGAGTGTGGCGATGCCAGAGTCATTTCTCGGTACCAGGGAATTCACTCTAAATTGAGCTCCTAAGGAATGCTTTATTCAACTTACATATTCATCTGTTTTACTATGATGCACCTATGTGTTACCTGTTTATATTCTGCACTCCTTCTGCTCTGAGCCCTTTTTCCAGTAGAATTATTGAAAGATAGTGTTATATTTTTGTGCATACATGTTACCCAGCTTTGTTTCCTTGTTTCGTGCTTTGCATTTTGTATTTCTTTGCGATTTTGTTTTGTTTTTTTGCTAGGACTGGCATTTAATTCCATTACGAATCATTATTTCCACCATTAGATGGCAGTACAGAGCAATACATAGGCAACACATTATTTAATTCCACTAACTAGTGAAGATACATGTTATATACATTTGTATAATTCTTTTTTTATTTGTGCTTTGGGCTTATAGATTTTAGAAGGCACCATGCTTTTTGTCTAATATTGTTGCTGCTTTGTTTGAAGTGGATCATATGGAAGAGATCTGGCAATCCCATTTTTCAGTACTCCGGAAGAGTACCTCCCCGCTGTCTAATTAATAGCTTGGAGTGTGCAAATTATGGAAGTAATTATGAGTGTGCATATGAATGTCATTGTGTGGATTTGTGTGTGTATGAATGTGTGTATACAAGGATGTGTGTCTGTATACATTGTGTATACAAAAGCCTGGGTTCTAGCAGGCGTAACGCATAGATGAAATTGATTAAATCAACTTACTAAAGACACCAGTAAGCCGAACATTTAAACCGAGATTCCAGCATTTACCTACATTGATAAACAACTTGTCCGAGTGCACGGGACTTTAAACATCAACTGCAGACGACTGGGATCGGTAACGTGTTTTAAAGAGCCGCTGGGCTAAAACAGACAAGCTGTTGTGTGGGACTTGGAGACAAGAACCACATATATCTCTTGTAAGAGTTTTTAATTTGGGGGCCACAGATTGTTAATAAACCACCTGAAGGAGGATTTTGTTGCAGGCATTGTCTCTCTCCCCCCCCCCCCCCCCCCCCCCCCTGCGTGTGTTTTTTTCACCTATTATGCTGGTTAATTTACATCAGTAATTGTCATACAATATTATATGGACTTCCTTCACCATTTGTCCATAGTGAAACCTGCTTGCCATATAAGGGGTTATAGCGCTTAACATCTTGTTTTTTTCGTGCTGTATACATTGTGTGTTTGTCTATATCAGTCTGTGTATGTATTTGAATGTGTGTGAATATGTATGAGTTATGTATATTAATGTGTGTGTCTGTGTATATGTGTCCATTAATGTACGTGTGAACTTCATTGTTAGTACATATGAATGTATATGAATGTCAGTATGTACATGCAATTTCTGCAGACTGGTAAGATTGCCCATGATGACCCCTGTCCTACACTGAACTTCCCGTCAATGGGGATGTGAGCATCAGAACTGGAACATGGAACAGTGAAGAGGGTTGCCTGGTCTGGTGAATCACGTTTTCTTTTAGATCAGACTGAAGGCCGGTTGCATGTGTGTTGTTTACCTGAGGAAGAGATGGCAGCAAGATGTTCTATGGTAGCAGTGGCATCTTTCAGCAGGATAATGCACACTGCCACACTGACGATTGTTCAGGAATGGTTTGGTGGAACATGACAATGAGTTAAAGGTGTTGCCTCGGCCTCCAAATTCTACAAATGGACGCAAATATTTTTGTTAGAGATTTGCATTTTTCCATTATTTGGGCCAGTCAGTTCAGCGCGCCATGTCCGTCTCTTCTGTCCTTTTGTGTTTTCCAACAAGTATATTTTTCCTTTGCCAAACCTTTACATAAAATGTGTTTGAAATAGAAGTGATGTAATTAATGTTGTTTAACTTGGTATGACCACTAGATGTCACTAATCTCTCACTCAATTAATTGTGAAATTGGTGTGTCACGGGAAACACATATTAAAAGGTGTTAATGTGGTTTTCATGAAGCAATATAAAATTATATGTTAACAATCATATGGAACAAAATATTACATAACTATTTACTAGAAACGATAAGTAAAATTAGTGCAATTTATTTTTTACATTATTTGTAGTTGATTTATTATTTTGCCGTTTAGTAAAAAAAAATATTTTTAAATGTAAGCGCTATTTTTCTTACATAGGTAAAGAGTATTTGTTAGTCAGTTAATATCTCTGTGTCCCTCAGGTGACCTCCCTTAACCCCTTAAGGACACATGACATGTGTGACATGTCATGATTCCCTTTTATTCCAGAAGTTTGGTCCTTAAGGGGATAAAGGATTGTTGGATATTTTTCTCTCTTTGTTACATTTATACTTGCACTTGGCAGGAAAATATTGTATTAATCAATTTAACAATGTAATCTATGGGTTTGCTCCTCTGCTTGGATCGCAAACTAAATAAAAACAGATTATCCTGTTACCAAAAACCCATTTCACCAGCCTGGTACATTGTATGCGGAAGCATACTCATTCTTATCTGCCGTCACATTCTATGTTTCTATACATTGAAGGAGTTTAACCCCTTAAGGACTGAGCCGAATGTTCACGTTTTGATCAAAATAAAACATAAACAAAACTTGGAATTTGACTATATGTCTCTTCAACCGTAACTCACCTCTTTCATATTAAGTGCACCCACACTTATTATATATAATTTTATTCAGGATAAATAGGACTTTCATTTAACATCAAATATTTCACTATGAAACATAATTTAATATGATTAAAATATAAAAAAAAAGTGTAAGAAATTTTGTTTTTTGTTTTTTAGTTCTGCATTACATTTTAACTGTGAATGTCGTAATACTGTTTGCTTTTACTGCAATAAAATACACATATTTGTATTCACCAATGTCTCACATGTAAAACAGTACCCCCTATATACAGGTTTTATGGTGTTTTGGGAAGTTATAGGGTCAAATATAGCATGTAACATTTTTCTGTTTTTACACACTGAAATTCGCCAGATGGTAGCCCAGGAATGAGAATTACCCGCAGGATGGCATACCATTTGCAATAGCAGACAACCCAAGGTATTGCAAATGGGGTATGTCCAGTCTTTTTTAGTAGCCACTTAGTCACAAACACTGGTCAAAGTTAGCCTTCATATTTGTTTGTGTGTGAAAAATGCAAAAAAACTAATTTGAACGCCAATTTTGGCCAGTGTTTGTGACTAAGTGGCTACTAAGTGCATAGGATGGCTGAGGCATTTAGAGCTGGGTCCCCAAGGATGGCATAGCACGCCAGCCGTCCTTAAGGGTTTAGGCATGCGTGGGATAGGCATAAGGCTATCCTAGCTATAAGATAAGGTCAGGGACTATTGAGAGTATTTAGAAAACTGGGCAAACTAGATGGGCCGAATGGTTCTTATCTGCCGTCACATTCTAGGTTTCTAGGTTTCTATGTTTCTAATCCAAAATATTTGTGCAGATATGTGAAGTCTGTGTCAACTCAGCAGCATTAAGAGTGCTAATGGATATCTGCACAGGCGAATCCAGCCTACAAGAACAAATATTCTTGAGGGTTTACCTTTACATATGACGTCCCAGGCTGAGGGTGTTGACTTTGAACACAGAGGTATCCTCTGTTTTTTCTAAAAATGATTGAAAACATTTGACATAAACAAGAGGTTTATGGTTTTTGGAATATCCCATTAATTTACTAATTTGGCAATTATTTTATCCATTCTGCGATTTGATTAGATGATATTTTGACCTAAATTTTCATGTTAGTCCTCAGGTCACGAATACTCACTGAGATTTAATCACTAGGCAACAAATTGTGTTGAATCATAAACTGAACTGCAAAAATGATGCCTTAATTGCGGATTTGGGAAAATTCTTCAACTCCGCTACACTGACCGCTTGGCTTTTTTTGGGCAAATTCTCTGACTCAATGTACAATTCACAGTTCAGTAAATAGGGCCCACTGTTTAATGAATGGACCCCAATAACTTATTAAAATTACCATCTGTAAGATATAGAAATCAAACTAATATTATTCTAACTGGTTTATAAAATCTTACCAAGAGGCAACAATAATGCTAAGACTTCCTTTTTATATAATGAGCAATGGAAGACGATACTTGATATTCACTTGTCATTTTTTTTTCTGAAACAGGAGATAGCAATGAAAGTGATGTCAGTTTGCAGCTGTGCCTTCTTGTATTTACTCAATGTATTTGTCGTCCAATAAATCGTCGGAGGAAAGTTACATTAGCTAAGCTTTCATCGCCAGAAATTCAACCATCGCTCTATGTTTAGTCAATCCTTAATATTGTATAATGCTTAAAGGAACAGTTGAGGCTTTTTTTTTTACAATATGTATTCCCAATGCTATTGTGCCCTAGTCACCACTTAGATGACCAGGTGAGCTCTGCCACGGTTAAAAAGGTAGTTTATTTACCCTTTTCCCTCGCTGTATTGGTCTCTCCATTCAAGCTCCTCCGCTTTAGCTGAGATCATCAAGATTGATTATTTCAGCCAATCCAATGCTTTCCCATAGAAAAACCTTGGTGAAGCTAGTGCGTATATGTGATAAAACACAGTGCTGCTCCAATCAGACGAAGTGGTCTGGGTGCCTATAATTTTCCTTTAATTATACAGCTCAGTGTGGACGTATTGCTGTAGTTGTAGAGATTTAATGAATGCAGTGGTATGAAGGGTTAATACAGCATGGCTTGAAGTTAAAGGTTACCTGTACTGGAAAATAATATTATGCTCTTTTGAAAGAGTAAAAAAAATCCATCTATGTATTGTACGAGCATGTTTGCTGTCAAACGTACAGAATGTGTGAAAAACCCGTTTACAAATATGCCGAGGTACTGACTGACAAGGGAGAGTATAAGAGATCCTTCTGCACTCCCAAGCTTAGCAACTGCAGCGCATGCACTGCGGTTGCTATTGAAACTCTAGCGCTGGCTAGAGAATATATGAACGGAGTGACATGACAGCATTTCGTTCTGAAAGCAGCATGCTGGCCTTGCTGGCCTTGCTGGCCTTGAAGCCAGTGTGTCAACGACACTGGTTCCCCATACTCGGGGATGCCTCCCAAACAGGGCAAATCAAAGAATAGAGTAGGCAAAGTGAAGGTGGGTCTACCAGACAGCCACTAGAGGGACTTCCCAGCTGTTAGATGACTTTTAGTCACCCAACTGACACTGGACTTCCTTACGCTATGCTATCCAAAACCCCATAGGAAAGCATTATATAATGCCTACCTATGGGGAAATCCTAATGCGAGCGAAGCCGAGGAGCAAAACTAGACCTAAGCCAGCGCTGAGGATCATCGGTGCTAGACTGAGATACCGACAGAAGGGGTATTTAACTCCTTCTGCACCACGCGGGGGCAAGGAGGCTGGGTGGGGTGCGAGGGAAAGGGAAGCTAAAGTGACAGGAAAACAACTTTGGGCATCTTTTAGGTGTGTTTGTTCTGCATGTGTTGTGTTCCCTTTTAGCACTAAAAATGCTGCGGACTACATCCCCCCTTCATTTTGAATTCACTTTGAATCCCAACTTTAGTGAATAATCCTGATAGCATCGTAATCAACCACTAGTAACAAGCTAAACCAAGTGTACAACCATTTGATAATAATTGTGCACTATTGTGAGTATGTTGGCAGCTGGATATTAGTAACATTATTCAATAAACTGAGAATTGCAGGGAGTTCAAATTGAATTTAACATTTAAGGTCAGAATAGCTGAACTGGAAAAATCCATGAGTAGGCAGCTAGAATTGCATGTTCCTTGCTCTGTATGATCTGAAGAGTTCAATATGAAGCGCTCCTAATGATTGCAGAGTCTGAACTTAGATAAGTGATAATTAGATTATATGCAGCGATTCTAAGAAGAATGCTGATGTAGCTCTGAATTGCTCTGATCACAGAGATGCTCATGGGAAATCTGAGGACAGATTACAAGTTGCAGGACAGAGATACACTAAAGTACGTCAGATGGTGTAATGTTAAATATTTAGCAGTTTAATAATATAGGATGACCGTGTCTACTGTAGTGGATGTGGTGTGTACAGTGAATGCAGTGTGTATGTTTGTGCAGTGTATGCTGTGTGCATAGTAAATGCAGCGTGTGTGTTTGTAGTGGATGCACAAACACACACTATATTCACTGTACACACTGCGTCCACTACAAACACACACACTGCATTTACTATGCACATAGCATACACTCATACACTACACAAACACATACACTGCAATCACTGTACACACCGCATCCACTACAGCAGACACAGTCATACACGGACAGACATACTGACACACACACATAAACATGTACTGACAGACATACGGACAACCACAGCAAACACATACACTGACAGACATACTGACACAGACACATTGACATACATACTGACACACACACATAAGCACAAACTGACACACATGCAGACACATACACTGACAGATATACTGACACAGACACACACTGACACACGCAGAAATAAACATTGACAGACCTATTGACACACACCCTGACAGACATACTGACATACACTGACTGACATACTGGCATACACAGACATACTGACATACACACTGACACAGAAAGACACATACACTGACAAACATACTTACAGGCATACTGACACAGATACAAACATTAACAGACATACTGACACAGACAGACACATATACTGACTAACATACAGACAGGCATATTGACACAGATACAAATACTGACAGACATACTGACACAGACAGACACATACACCGACAGACATACTGATATAAATTTACACTTTTAAACCCACCCTCCAGTTTCCTACCTTGGAAGGTGGTTTCCCTGGTGTCTAGTCTGGAGGCTGAGGCTGTTGGGAGTTGGGGCCCAGCCCCCCTCCTCCCTGCAGCTTCTTCCTTAGTGGGAGGAAGTGACTTGTGGGACGTCACTTCCTCCCGGCACTGCCGAGAAGCAAGGGGCCCAGCCGAGAAGCAAAGTGCCTCAGCATGTGACCGGGCCCCTGCTTACAAATGCTCACTGAGTGGCCCTTAGTTGATGGGTTACCCGGTGGGACTCCTTAGTGTGCGGGCCGCCGGTTGTGTCGGCGGGCCCATGGGGGAAAAAATAGTTGAGGGTAGTGGGGGCCCACGAGGCAGCTGCTTTGGCCCCACCAAGAGTAACTGGGCCTGGGGCAGCTGCCCCGTTTGCCCGCGTTAAAGAAAGCCATGGCGCCTATTTGCAAGCACTATTACATACTTTACAAGTGTCCCAATTTAGTGTCAGTATTTATCTAATGTCCCTTTTTTCTATGAGCTCCATATTGTTGGTGTGTTTGAGTGTAACAGAACTCCACAGCAATATTACCCATAGTAATGTGTCTTTAAATACAAAACGTGTTTAAAATGTGTCTGTGTAAATGAGATACATTGTTCTTGTATAGTTTGTCAGGCACAAACTCAGGCCTATACATGTGGTGGAAGAAAATAGAAACATAAACTTGTATATACATTCTCTGTCCACAATAAAATGAAAAAAGGGGATATCTTCTAAATGTCTAAAAAATCTTCTTACTAAACAACCTCAAACTCATAAAAAGAGTATCATATGCTTCAGTTTGTCACTCTACATTTTAAAGTTTTCTTTGTCTGTCCTCTGGGTATTTAGGCACTTATTGGGCCTTCATTGTTTAGTAATTATGTAGCTAGATGTTGCAACTGACTGTCTAAATTCATGTCAGGCCCAAACGTGGGCCTATACATGTGGTCGAGGAAATAAAATACAAACTTGTATAGACATTCTCTGTACACATAAACATAAAATTCCTTATTTTCTGTAAAGGGGAATATCTTCTAAATGTCTAAAATCTTCCTACTAAATTACCTCAAATCCGTAAAACTGTATCATGTGCATTTCAGTTAGTCACCCTACATTTTGATGTATGTCTGCCCTCTGGGTATTCAGATACTCATTGGGTGATCATTGTTTGGTAATTCACTGTTTAGTAGATGTGCCCCAAATGACAGCATGTATGCATTTAATTATGTAATTTTCATTAGGGTATAATCTAAAAACCGCTAGCTAAAGCTGCTGTTCTCTTGTCTGCTGCTTTTGCATTCCCTCACTTTCTAACACCACCCAGAATTTCTTTGTATGGTCTACATGCATTAGGGACATCATTTAGTCATGTTCAGTTTAAACAATGAAGTTTTATATCTTATATATAGGTGCACAAAAGCAAAGTATCCTACTTACACTTTGGAGAGCAATAAACTTGCTCTGGTGGTATAATGCCTTGGTGGTATAATCCCCACCCAAGGAAGTGCAGGAACCAGGATAGTTGTTCAGCAGCAAAACAACACATTGGATGTGATGTTGAAGACAATACATTGTATTTATACATATAGTAGTTAAAAGTAATATTACAAGTAAACAAATAAAATATGTAGATGTAAAGAACTTCTCTAAGGTCACACTGTACGTGTTTCTCCCAGCAGGGCTTCCTCAGAACTGACACTGCTGGGAGAAAAGCGTAAAGTTTGACCTTAGAGAAGTTCTTTATATCTATATATTTTATTCTTTTATTTTATTTACATGTAATATTACTTTTAACTACTATATATATATATATCTCAAATGTACTGTTTTCAACATCACATCCAATTTGTTGTTTTGCTACTGAACAACTATCCTGGTTCCTGCACATCATCGGGTGGGGATTATACCACCAGAGCAAGTTTATTGCTCTCCAAAGTGTAAGTAGGATACTTTGCTTTTGTGCATCTTATATATTTTAACATATTGCACTATTAGACCATCTTTGCTTTATTTTATATGCTGGAGTCATGGAGGACACATACAATTGTGGATCTACATATATCCAAAGATGGGGATTGTACCGTCAAAGCGCTAAACAGCAGAGCTCTCAGTAGCTCATAAAAGTGTGAGTGAGACACCTATATACTTAACTGTCTGTAAAACCATTTAAGACATATTACACTATTTTTGTTGTATTTTGAGGTTTTCCTGGTACCGAAATACAAAATCACTTTACTCCAGAGAGAGTACGTATATACATAATTTATTACACATTATTGGGTTATTGTGACGATTGACTATACCCGTCTGATTTTTTTCAGTTCTGTTTGGTGCAGTTTATCACCTGTTATTTTAATACAAGGTGTACGTCTGCTTGAAAACGAGAAGCCATTAGTTTGAACATCTGTTTTTTACATAGACACCAGGTTCAGAGGCATTTGCCACCTTCTAATGAACTGTAAGTGGTTCATTCATTGAGTTCTTATTTTATACAGCCTTTAAAACAGTGTGTGCCTTTGTTAATCCATGCATATATATATTACAAGCCTGACCCTGATATAAATAATTAATAAATGTAATCAGGAATTTGGCATCTGTGAAACATTTGAATATATTTTTGCATTTTGTTTAGATTCGTTAAACATTTGTAGGCAAAATGCTAAACTGCCTTCTTTTAGTTTGGTATAAATATTCTTCACTTTTGATATCACTTGTTATTAATATGCTATTAGATATTTTTTGAATGTTAATCAAGAGGTCTATATCAAAAGGCACCACAAAAGAGGTACGTGTCCATTTGTTCAAGAAATGATCAGACAGTGGACCTAATATAAAATAATCATTCATTATTAAGTTTAAGTTCTCAAACTTGGACAGTTGCATACCAGAAAGTGAATGTTTTTTTTTTTTTTATAAAAACTACATATCTGAGTTCTGGACCAAGAGGTGGCTTGACATAGTATGGGCCAGTACATGTGAAAAGGTAAGCAAGATTTGGGGGCATAAGGAGCCAAAGTACTATGACTGTGTCTGGAGGTAATGAAATAGATAGTGTGTATTGCAGCTGGTGCTATTTCCCAGCCAATATTGTCAAGTGAGGGGCAGAAGTGAAAGAAGGTAAACAGCAATACAAATAGCATCAAATTCAGCAACAGTCACTGAACATGCCAGGAAAGTCTCAGAAAACCTAACACTGTAACCATCCATGAAGCGGAGCAAGACGGCCGTCAAAAAACTACTCGCTCACACATCCAGACACACAGGCAAAAACACACATACACACACGTCCAGACACAGAGACATACAGACACACTCACAAATACATAGATACCCATTTTCAGATACAGACACACACACACTACAAAACACGTATCTACACGCTACCAGAGGCACTTGTATAAAAATGAACCAGATGAATTGGAGTCTTTTTTTAGCCTTGATTACTATGTAACTATGTATCGTATGCCCATACCTCCCAAATCTCCCAATTTAGGAGGAACAGTCCCTACTGTGGGCCTGAATTCTTCTGTACAATTTTTTTATTCTTCTGTCCCTCTTTTCTAGGAGCTCCTCATTGTTGGTGTGAGTGTATAACAGAGTTCCACAGGACAATACTCACATATAATAAATGTATTGAGAAACCAGTCTGTGTAAATAAGATACATTATGCACACATATAGACACTGGCACACACACGGACACACATACACATAAATGTAGTACAAAGATGGTTCAGGCACTCCAGGTTCAGAAAAGGCAAATTTATTAGAACCCTAACATTAAAACACAGTGCCACACACACACACACACATACACAATTCCACACACAGAGACACACTGACACACACACACATACAGGTGATACTTGAAAAATTAGAATATTGTGCAAAAGTTCATTTATTTCAGTAATGCAATGTAAAAAAGGGGAAACTAATATATGAGATAGACGCATTACATGCAAAGCAAGATAGTACACGCTGTGATTTGTCATAAGTGCGATGATTATGGCTTACAGCTCATGAAAACCCCAAATCCACAATCTCAGTAAATTAGAATATTGTGAAAAGGTACAATATTCTCGGCTCACAGTGTCCCACTCTAATAAGCTAAGTAAGCCATAACACCTGCAAAGGGTTTCTAAACCTTTAAATGGTCTCTCAGTCTGGTTCAATAGGAGTCACAATCATGGGGAAGACTGCTGACCTGACAGTTGTGCAGAAAACCATTATTGAAACCCTCCATAAGGAGGGAAAGCCTCAAAAGGTAATTGCGAAGGAAGTTGGATGTTTCCAAAGTGCATCAAAGCACATTAATAGAAAGTTATGTGGACGGGAAAAGTGTGGAAGAAAAAGGTGCACAAGCAGCAGGGATGACAGCGGCCTGGAGAGGATTGTCAGGAAAAGGCCATTCAAAAGTGTTGGGGACTTTCAGAAGGAGTGGACTAAGGCTGGAGTCAGTGCATCAAGAACCACCACACACAGACGGATCCCGGACATGGGCTTCAGATGTCATATTCCTCTTGTCAAGCCGCTCCTAAACAACAAACAACGTCAGAAGCGTCTTACCTGGGATAAAGAAAAACAGACCTGGTCTGTTGCTCAGTGGTCCAAAGACCTCTTTTCTGATGCATCTCATTTGGAAACCAAGGACCCAGAGTCTGGAGTAAGAATGGAGAGGCACACACTGCAAGATGCTTGAAGTCCAGTGTGAAGTTTCCACAGTCTGTGTTGATTTGGGGAGCCATGTCATCTGCTGGTGTTGGTCCACTGTGCTTCATTAAGTCCAGGGTCAACGCAGCCGTCTACCAGGAGATTTTGGAGCACTTCATGCTTCCTTCCGCAGACGAGCTTTATGGGGATACTGACTTCATTTTCCAGCAGGACTTGGCACCTGCCCACACTGCCAAAAGCACCAAATCCTGGTTCAATGACCGTGGGATTACTGTGCTTGATTGGCCAGCAAACTCGCCTGACCTGAATCCCATAGAGAATCTATGGGGCATTGCCAAGAAAAAGATGAGAGACATGAGACCGAACAATGCAGAAGAGCTGAAGGCATCCTGGTCTTCAATAACACCTCACCAGTGCCACAGGCTGATAGCTTCCATGCCACGCCACATTGAGGCAGTAATTGCTGCAAAAGGGGCCCAAACCAAGTACTGAGTCCATATGCATGCTTATACTTTTCAGAGGTCCGATATTATTCTATGTATACTCCTTGTTTTATTGATTGCATGTAATATTCTAATTTACTGAGATTGTGGATTTGGGGTTTTCATGAGCTGTAAGCCATAATCATCGCACTTATGACAAATCACGGCTTGAACTATCTTGCTTTGCATGTAATGCGTCTATCTCATATATTAGTTTCCCCTTTTACATTACATTACTGCAATAAATGAACTTTTGCACCATATTCTAATTTTTCGAGTATCACCTGTACACAATACCACACACACAGACACACTGCTACGCGCATACATACACGCTCACTTAAACAATAATATTTGATGACAGGTTTGTTTCTAGCTACCCACCTTTACACTTTTTTTTCTTTTTTTTGCTGCATGTAAGTGACTTTCCTTGGTTGCAGTGCGGACTCACTGTGGGGCCACTTCCTTTTAGCACTGGAAGGACAGGATATGACATCACATCATCCAGTGCTGCAACGCAGGAGCGAAAAGGTTCTGCCACTACACTCGGGTAACAGGCCCTGTCCACCATAGATCTGAATTGCAGTCAAATTAGGGGAGATATTTATTTCTCCCCAATATGACCACATAGTATTAGTGGACTCCAAGTAGACGCCAATATTCACTCAGACCCCTTATTTGAGTACTGGCTTGTAATCTCTTAAAAGAAGCCTTGCAGCAACTCATCAATGTATTCCAGAGTTTCCTGCAGTTAAAGGGACACTCCAGGCACCCAGACCATTTCTGCCCATTGGAGTGGTCTGGGTGCCAACTCCCACTACCCTTAACCCTGTGAGTGTAATCATTGCAGGTTTTATAAACTGCAATATTTACCTTGCAGGGTTAACTCCACCTCTAGTGGTGGTCTACTAGACAGCCACTAGAGGGCACTTCCTGCTCTATAGCACAGAAATGCTTTCCTATGGGGAGCTCTAATGCGCATGCGCGGCACTGCCGTGCATGCGCATTAGGTCTCACCGGCCGGTGGGCGGGATCAGTCTCGCCCACTGGCCGACGTAAAGACTGGGAGGAGCGGCGGCGAGAAGAAACCACTGCCGAGGGACATCGGCGGGTTCTCAGGTAAGTGACCTGAAGGGGTTTTTACCCCTTCAGCAACCTGGGATGGGGGGTGGGAGGGAGAGGGGACCTGCAGTGCCAAGCAAACGGATTGTTTTCCTGGCACTGGAGTTTCCCTTTAATTATTACAAGTTAAAAATAATACTTAATTTAAAATACGTTTAAAATGTTCCACGTTTAAAATCTAAAGTCATTTGTAAATACCCCTTAAAATAATACTAGGTTCAAAAACATTTAATTTTAACATGTTATATGTATAGTACATGCATGATTTGTAGCAATAGGATACACTGCCTTTTATTTCAAGGTCATTTGCTTGACTTGTGCTCAGACTGGCTGCAAACTGAAGGCTTTAGTCAGCTGTATAGCAGCCAGCATAAAATAACTTTATTTTTTCATAGGGAGAGGGTATTAGTAGCTCGGATAGTGACCTAACACATACTGTTTGTTTGTTTATAAGCTGAAGTTGTCAGTAGCAAATCCCACCCGTTACTCAACCCATAGAATGATGGGAAATAGGGAAATAAAAGAGTTTTTCCTTTTAAAAAGATGATAAACATGAAATTCCCTGTACGTTTGTTTATGCATTTTGTAGACCGTGCATTAAAATGCATTTTAGAAATGTATATATAAGAAAGATTATTGAGTCTGAACATTGTAATAGAACTACAGCTGTCAAACCTTTTTCTACCCATCCCCTGGATGATGCAGTGGGTGTTAAAATGGTAAATAATGGGTGTCCGGTGAACCCTCTACCTAAGGAAAGACCTGGTCAATGGTCCTCTATTGTCCTCACTGTAACCATTGTACCATGGTACCATTTTAGAACTTTTGACTTCTTACCTTGCGTTCACCTAATGTCACTGCCCACCTCTTATACTGCTCTGTGATAGCTCGAAGCTCTCTTTATTGAGCTAAGGCAAGCAGTGCTGGTCTTTGCTTCTTGACTGCGTGCTAGTCCTGTTTTACTTCAGGCTCTCACTGACCTGCTGAGGAGGTGAGGAGTAACTTTCAACATATGCCAGATAGGAATTCAAACCAATCAAAAATGGTTTGACTCCATGCAATGGGGATGCCAGGGTACTCATGGCACCTCAACCACAACAACTCACTCTAGTTTGTGTGGCAGAATAAAGTCAGTTGTACTCCCAGAACTGTGTGTCACCCAGTTGCTGAGGAGGAGGTGGGCTATTTACTTGGCATTTTTTTGTTCCTGATTCTACTCTTGGTGATCCAGCGGAGGAAAGTCCCTGTTAGGACTAGGGCTCCGCTACAGTGGTTATGGTGCTTGGTGTGTTTCTCTTAAATCTCATTGCCCTTCCTTGGTCCATAAATATGTAGTAGGCAAATGGGAGTTTGTTTAACAGCTTGTAAAGCAGGATTTGCCAAAAGGTATCTCCATAGCTGCCACATGATGCTTCACCAGCCTTAACACAACATTGGTTTGCAAAAAATTCTCCAAGTCAGCTATGCCTTTAGTTGGGCTACTTTAGTCTAAAATTTTAAATTTACTTGGATTTAATTTCGAATTCCTGACAATTCTCACTTCAGTCAATAAACCTTTGTGGACAACATCCATCTATTGTGTTTTCTCAGCTATGGTTAATTATGTGTACCCCCTCAACATTTATATAAAACACCCAAACAGTAAAATTTCATTGCAATTTAGTGATCTAAAGCACAGGTAACATCATCACACAGTAGCATTTACTGTTTAAGAAAAGAAAAGATTGGCTCCTGCATGTATAGGGAGTTAGGGGTATTATATTGCTCCCTGTATCCTGAGTATGTCATCATCTTCATTAAATCTTCTAGTATGGCAGTTCAGAGTCCCATGCTGCTCTGACGTGGTTCTGGAGACTCCAATGCAGTTGAAGAAATTGAAGAAATGCATTCCTGATTCATGAGGGAATCCCTTGTGTAAGGAGTTGACATTTAAGACATAGACAGTGTGCTACCTATTGAAAATGGATGTCCCAGGGATAAGACTGTCATGCTAAAATAATTCATTTCTGGCAGTCTTCCATTGCTGCTCCAATAACATAGTAAAGATATGGACGACTCTGATTATTTACCATCTGGAAAAAAGCTCTTGATGTGACACTAATTTCTTAAATTTCCATTAACATATACTAGTATAGTCTCGTATATAATTAATTTTTATTCCCTTAAAGGGACAATCCAGATCCCCAAAGCACTATAACTTGCTGAAATGCTGTTTATGTTCTCTTTTCCCATCTTACAAAAATATTTAATTTTGCAGTTATCAATAGAAATTAGCACTTTTGTGAATTAATCTTGTTAAACTCTCCTGGCTGTCAATCAGACAACAGGTCATGTTACTTCCTGGTTTGGTTAGCTCAATAAAGTTAAATTCAAGAGGCAGCAATTGCCCAGAGCACCTGCCATGCAAAGACTTCTCATTGAGCTGTATTGGAAAGTCTGAGCAGGGTTAGAAGGCAGGACTTGCAAAGACAGCAGACAAGAGATCTGTAGCTTTTGCAAGTTGTTTTTAGATGTATTCCTAATCAACAAATTCATAATTACACGCGTGTATGTTTTAGTTTGGCATATATCTACTAACAACTGATATAGATATATTTATTTTTATTAAGGCAGTGGCGGGCAGAGGCGGCTCTAGACTTTATGAGGCCTTAGGCAAAACGCAAACATGAGGCCCCACTAACAAAAAAGTGTCACATATACACATTGATGCACTGTCTACCTGTGTATGTGCCTGAGAGTGTGTCTGACAGAGAGTATCCTTGTGTGTGTGAATGTATGTCTCTGTGAGCATGTTTGCGTTTTTGTCTGAGACCCTATGTGTATGGGGTAGCTGATGGTGAGAGGGAGCGGGGGGTGTGATTGTGAGAGGGAGCGGGGGGTGTGATGGTGAGAGGGCGTGGGGGGTTGATGGTGAGAGGGAGCGGGGGGTTGATGGTGAGAGGGAGCGGGGGGTGATAGTAATGTGAGAGTGAAGGGGGTAATGTGAGAGCGAGAGGAGGTAATGTGAGAGTGAGAGGGGGTAATATGAGAGTGAGAGGGGGTAATGTGAGAGTGAGAGGGGGTAATGTGAGAGTGAGATGGGGTAATGTGAGAGTGAGAGGGGGTAATGTGAGAGTGAGAGGGGGTAATGTGAGAGTGAGGGGGGTAATGTGAGAGTGAGGGGGGTAATGTGTGAGTGAGAGGGGGTAATGTGAGAGTGAGAGGGGGTAATGTGAGAGTGAGAGGGGGTAATGTGAGAGTGAGGGGGTAATGTGAGAGAGAGGGGGTAATGTGAGAGAGAGGGGGCAATGTGAGAGTGGGGGGGCAATGTGAGAGTGGGGGGGTAATGTGAGAGTGAGGGGGGGCTAATGTGAGAGTGAGGGGGCTAATGGGAGAGTGAGGGGGGTAATGTGAGAGTGAAAGGGGGTAATGTGAGAGTGAGAGGGGGGTGATGTGAGAAGGAGGGGGTGATGGTGAGTGGGGTGAGGCTGAGGGTGGTGACAGAGGGTTATGCTGAGGGTGGTGGGGGGTAATGCTGAGGGTGAGGGGTGATGCTGAGGGTGGTGATGCGGATGGTGGTGGGGGTGAGGCTGAGGGTGTTGAGGGGTTAATGCTGAGGGTGGTATGGGGTGAAGCTGAGGGTGGTGGTGGGTGGTGAAGCTGAGGGCAGTGGGAGGTGAGGCTGAGGGTGGTGGGGGGTTATGGGGGATGGTGAGGCTGAGGGTGGTGGGGGGTAATGGTGAGGGTGGTGGGGGGTGAGGCTGAGGGTGAATGGGTAATGGTGGGGGGTTATGGGGGATGGTGAGGCTGAGGGTGGTGGGGGGTAATGGTGAGGGTGGTGGGGGTGAGGCTGAGGGTGAATGGGTAATGGTGAGGGTGGTGGGGGTGAGGCTGAGGGTGGTGGGGGGGTAATGGTGGTGGTGGGTGATGATGGTGGTGGGGGTGAGGCTGAGGGTGGTGGGGGGTGATGGTGAGGGTGGTGGGGGGTAAGGCTGAGGGTGATGGGGGTAAGGCTGAGGGTGGTGGGGGTTATGGGGATGGTGAGGCTGAGGGTGGTGGGGGGTAATGGTGAGGGTGGTGGGGGGTGAGGCTGAGGGTGGTGGGGGGGTGAGGCTGAGGGTGATGGGGGTGATGGTGGTGGGGGGTGAGGCTGAGGGTGGGGAGGGGTGATCAGGGCCGGATTAACATAGGGGCTGATGGAGCTGTAGCTCCAGGCCCAGGCCCATGGAATAGGCCCATTGTAAAAAAAAAAAAAAATGTTTTTTTTTTTTTACAGACTACTCTTAGGTTTACCGCCTGACTGGTATTTTAAGGCACAGCTAGTATTGGAGACTGCCTGGCCATGACGGTACTGCAGTAATACCAGCAATACAAATGCAAATATTTTTCTCCGTATAAACGGAGATTACTCTGCAATACCAGCACCGGCCAGTAGGGGTCACTGTGTGTGGAGAGAGGCAGGGATAGGAAGTTACAGCATCTCCCTGCCTCTCTCTACTCACTGATCCACAGGGGAGCAGCTACACAGCACAGCAGCTCCCAGCCTGCAGAGACAGACTACAGCTCAGGTAAGTGAAGGATGGGTTGAAAGGCAGCAGGGAGACATGTGTCCCTATGTCTCCCAGCCAGTGTCTCAGTGTCCCCATGTCTCCCAGTGTCTGTGTCCCCATGTCTCTGTGTCCTTAGTGTCCCCATGTCTCCCAGTGTCCCCAAATGTCTCAGTGTCCCCATGTCTTCCAGTGTCCCCATGTCTATGTCCACAAGTGCCCCATGTCTCCCAGTGTCCACAAGTGTCTGTGTCCCCATGCCTCCCAGCCAGTGTACCTAGTGTCTGTGTCCCTATGTCTCTCAGTGTCCCTAGTGTCTTAGTTTCCTCAAATGTCTGTGTGTCACCATGGCTCCCAGTGTCCCCTAGTCTCCCAGTATCTGTGTCCCCATGTCTTTGTTTCCCCATGTCTCCCAGTGCCCCTATGTTTCCCAGCCAGTCTCCCAGTGTCTGTGTCCCCATGTCTCTATGTCCTTAGTGTCCCCATGTCACCCAGTGTTCCCAAGTGTCTCAGTGTCCCCATGTCTATGTCCACAAGTGCCCCATGCCTCTCAGTGTCCCCAAGTGTCTGTGTTCCCATGTCTCTCAATGTCCCCATGTCTCTCAGTGTCCCCATGACTCCCAGCTAGTGTCTCAGTGTCCCTATGTCTCCCAGCCAGTGTCCCTAGTGTCTCAGTGTCCCCATGTCTCTTTGTCCTTAGTGTCCCCATGTCTCCCAGTGTCCCCAAATGTCTGTGTCCCCATGCCTCCTAGTGTCCCCATGTCTATGTCCACAAGTGCCCCATGTCTCCCAATGTCCCCAAGTGTCTGTGTCCCCATGCCTCCCAAGCCAGTGTCCCTAGTGTCTGTGTCCCCATGTCTCCTAGAGTCTGTGTCCCCATGTCTGTGTCCCTAGTGTCTGTCTCCTCATTTCTCCTAGTGTCCCCAAATGTCTGTGTCCTCATGTCTCCCAGTGTCCCCATGTCTGTATTCACAAGTGCTCCCAGTGTCCCCATGTCTCTCAGTGTCCCCGGGTCTCTCAGTGTCCCCTAGTATCCTAGTGACACGGGAAACACTGAGACATGGGGACACAGAGAAATGGGGACACAGACACTGGGATACTAGGGGACTGGGTGACATGGGGACATTGACACTGTGATACATAGGGACACTGATGCCAGACTGGCCTTCCTATTCTTTGGACAGACATGCCCCCTTTTTGGGCATGTTTGCCCCTTTTGGCAGTTCGGGTCACGTGATTCACGTCAGTGGAGCACCCTTTTACCCCGCCCATGGACACTGCGAGATTAGCATTTTTTCTTATAGCTCCATCCTTTGAGTTTCCCTCCAACACCAACTCCATCAGATACATGACTCTTGAGAGGTATGACTGTTTTAGTGTTTTTGGACGATAAGTTTCTGTAATTAGGCCCCATCATAATTGCCAGCACCAGGCCCACTGGGCTCTTAATCTGGCCCTGGGGGTGATGGTAGTGGGGGTGAGGCTGAGGGTGGTGGGGGGTGATGGTCAGTGGCGTACACATGACCCATGGGGCCCCGGTGCGAAAATTGATCCGTGGGCCCCCCCCCCCCTCGCGCTTACTCTGCGCGGGCCGGGGCAGCAACACATGGTGGCAGGCACCTGGTCGCAGGGGTTGCAGGGCTGCGACCGCGGTATGAACGCCAGTGCATGCAGATGCACACACACTTAAAGGACCACTACAGAGACCCAGATCACATCAGCTCAATGAAGTGGTCTGGGTGTCAGGTCCCTCTAGTTTTAACCCTGCAGCTGAAAGCATAGCAGTTTCAGAGAAACTGTTATGTTTCACTGAGGGTTAATCCAGCCTCTAGTGGCTGTCTCACTGACAGCCGCTAGAGGCGCTTCCACCATTTTAAGACACTGAACGTCCATAGGAAAGCATTGAGTAATGCTTTCCTATGGGCGGTTTGAATGCGTGCGCGGCTCTTGACGTGCATGCGCATTCGGAGCTGAGAGGCGGAGAGATCCCCAGCGCCATGGGAGTCCGGCGCTGGAGAAAGGTAAGTGCTGAAGACACACACACACACTCTCACGAACAAATGCATACACGCTAGCTAACAGACACACACATTTACTGACAGAGACTGACAGAGACACACTCAGCGGCAGACATACATACACACTCATTTACAAAACATACACTCTCACTGACAAACACACACTCACTAACAGACATCAAACAGACTCACTAACACACACACACAAACACACTCAGTAACAGACACACACAGTAACACACTCACTGTCACTCACTAGCAGACACACACACTAACACAAACACCAACACTCACACTAACACTCACACACACACTAACACTCTCACACACACTAGCACTCACACACACACTCATTAACACACATTAACACTCACACACACTAACACTCACACACACACTAACACACACTTACACTCACACACTAACACACACACACACACACACACACTGACCCGGCTTGTTTGTACTACCCTGTTTATCTCTGTTACCCTTTGACTCGGCTTGTCTCTCGCTTACCTGTCCTCTCGTTCCCTCGACCTCGGCTTGTTCCTAGACCATTCTCTACTTACTCCTTACGTTAAATCCAGCCATTCTAAGGTCCGGTATACGTACCTACCACCTGTTTGTACTCTGCGTGTTGGATCCCTGTCCCGATCCTGACATTACGACAGGGACAATGGATCCTGCAGGTACAAACACTCAGGTTGGTCCTTCTGACTCTAGGTTCGACGCCATGGATCACAGAATGGACCAGATGGCTCTAGCACTACAGGCGTTACTATCTCGTTCTGGTAATCAACCAGAGGAGATGCGTAATACTTCTATCTCTCCTGTGAGTTCAGGTCTAGAGGTAGCCACTGTAGGTGCTTCTTCCCGTATCACTCCACCTGTACGTTATGGTGGTTCTCCAGAGAAGTGTCGTGGTTTCTTAAACCAAATAGGTATCCATTTCGAATTACAACCCCGCTCCTATCCTACAGATAGGGCGAAGGTTGGATTTATTATCACATTACTTGTTGAGAAAGCTTTGAGATGGGCCAATCCATTGTGGGAAAATGATAATCCGTTAGTATATAATTATAATGCCTTTGTAGCTGCTTTCAGAAGAACTTTTGACCCTCCAGGTAGAAAGGTCAATGCAGCTAGATTACTGTTGCGCCTTAGACAAGAAAACCGAACACTTGTGGATTATGCACTAGAGTTCAGGTCCTTGGCAGCAGAGGTTAAATGGAATGAACAGGCTTATATAGATGTATTTTTAAACGGGTTATCAGACATAATCCTTGACGAGGTTGCTACTAGAGAGCTTCCTGAAAATTTGGAGGATTTAATTTCTTTTATTTCTCGCATTGACGAACGTTTAAGAGAGAGGCAGAACACTCGAGAGAGAAACCGTAGACCTTCCTTTAAACTAGCTCCTTCATTTCAAAGTTCTGAATCCACAACCTCACTTTTTCCAGAACCTATGCAGATAGGCAATACTCGCCTCTCAGAAGAGGAGAGACAGTACAGGAGAAGGGAGGGGTTGTGTATGTACTGTGGAGTCAGAGGTCATTTACGCCTAAATTGTCCTAATCGCTCGGGAAACGCTCGCACCTAAGTTTCTATAGAGGACAGGCCTTGGGTGTTTCTATTTTGTCCTCTAATCTTAATTATAAAGATCACAGGCTTCTGCTACCCGTTTCTTTAACTTGGGAGAAGGGAGTACTAGAAACTATGGCATTGATAGATTCCGGAGCTGCTGGGAGCTTTATCGACCAAGTTTTTGTTACCAAACACGCTATCCCATCCCAGTTAAGGGAGACACCGTTGGCCGCAGGGGCGTATTTGCCGCGAGGCAAACAAGGCATTTGCCTTGGGCGGCATTTTCCAGGGGGCGGCAAAAAAAGCCGCCCCCAAACGCCCAGGGCAAATGCCTTGTTAGCCTTGCGGCTAACAGACATCCTGGGCTGGTGGCTGCTGGGCTGGTTGCTGGGCGGGCGGGCGGCTGGCGAGGGAGCACTTCCTCTGAGCTGTCTGCTCAGCTCCCTCGCGCGCCGCAGAGTGAGGCTGGGAGCCGGAATATGACGTGAGGGGGGGCGCCTGAGTTTTGTCCTGCCTAGGGCAGCACAAAACCAGGATACACCCCTGGTTGGCCGTTGAGGCCATAGATGGTAGACCTTTAGTTGAGCCTGTTATTTTCCGTGAAACCATACCCGTTAAATTAACTGTTGGTATCTTACACGAGGAAGACATATCTTTATTGCTTATTTCTTCTCCTTCTGTTCCCATAGTCCTGGGGTACCCTTGGTTAAAAAAACATAACCCTATTATTGATTGGGAATTAGGGGAGATAATCTCATGGGGTCAGGGTTGTCAGGACAGGTGCTTACGGACAGTGTCACCGCTTTGCGCAGTTAACACACCGATTAATTCTACCTACTCTACAGAGGTACAAATACCGCCCCTGTACCTGGATTTAAAGGCAGTATTTGACAAAAAGAATGCTGATACTTTACCTCCACACAGGTCTTTTGATTGTAAGATTAATCTACTACCTGGTACTATGCCCCCCAGGGGTAATGTATATCCTTTGTCCACTAAAGAGAACTTAGTCTTAGAGGAGTATATTCGTGAGAACCTTGAAAAAGGATTCATTAGGAGATCCTCCTCTCCTGCCGGGGCTGGGTTTTTTTTTGTTAAAAAGAAGGATGGTACACTAAGACCTTGCATTGATTATCGAGGTTTGAACAAAATAACCATTAGAAATGCCTACCCAATTCCTTTGATTACGAGCTCTTTGATCGTCTAAAAGGCTCCAAGATTTTCACCAAGTTAGATCTCAGAGGGGCGTATAACTTGGTGAGAATTCAGCAGGGACACGAGTGGATGACGGCGTTCAATACCCGTTATGGGCACTATGAATACACAGTAATGCCTTTTGGCCTCTGTAATGCACCGGCAGTATTTCAGGACCTGATCAATGAAGTTCTTAGGGAATTTCAACATGACTGCGTTATTGTATATCTGGATGATATACTTATACACTCTAGAGAGATTGAGACTCACCACAGACAAGTCAGAAGGGTATTGCGCAAGCTTCTTCAACATGGCCTGTACTGCAAATTGGAGAAATGCAGCTTTGACCAATCCCAGATAAACTTTCTTGGTTATGTGATTTCTGGGGAAGGGTTTAAGAAGGACCCGGATAAGCTCCAGTCCATTTTGGATTGGCCTTTACCCAGGGGCCTCAAGGCCATTCAGAGGTTTATTGGATTCTCCAACTATTATAGGCGCTTCATTAAGGGTTACTCTTCAATTATAGCTCCTATTACCAATATGACCAGACAGGGGGCTGACACTAAGAACTGGTCTACTGAAGCCCTTCTTGCCTTCAAAACACTCAAGGAACTGTTTGCTTCTGCACCAATTTTAGTTCACCCTGATACGACTCTGCCTTTCCTACTCGAGGTAGACGCCTCAGAGACAGGTATAGGTGCTATCCTGTCCCAAAGGTTAGGTGTGGATAAGCCCTTACATCCATGTGGTTTTTTTTCCAAGAAACTATCAGGCCCTGAGAGCAGATATGACATTGGTGACAGGGAACTACTAGCAGTTATCATGGCTTTAAAGGAGTGGAGACATTTATTGGAGGGCACCTTACATCCTGTTACTATTTTGACAGACCACAAGAACCTGTCCTATATTGGGGAGGCCAAGCGCTTGTCCTCCAGGCAAGCTCGTTGGTCTTTATTCCTCACGCATTTCAATTACGTGCTCACTTATAGACCTGGTTCTAAGAATTCTAAAGCCGATGCTTTGTCTCAACAATATGAACCTTCTGCGATATCTGAGCCGGTTTTGTCTTCTATAGTACCCAGGTGCAATATTATCGCCAACACGAGTCATAAGATTCACTCTCCGTTGCTTGGTCAGATCATGAAGTTGCAGCATCTGGCGCCTAGACAGACTCCTGGGGCAAGGCATTTCGTTCCTCCTGAACTCCAACTGGAACTCTTACAGTGTTTTCACAACAGTAAGGCGGCTGGGCATCCGGGTATTCGCAAGACATGTTCCTTGATCTCTAAAGATTTCTGGTGGCCTTCTTTACGGAAGGATATTAGGGATTTCATCGGAGCATGTGAGGTCTGTATGAAGACTAAGCAACCTCATACGCTTCCATGTGGGTTGTTACATCCCTTGAACATTCCAGAGAGACCATGGTCCTGTTTGGCTATGGACTTCATTGTAGATTTGCCTGTTTCTAAAAAACAGACTGTGATCCTCACGGTGGTTGATAGGTTTACTAAGATGGCTCATTTCGTGCCCTTAACTAAACTCCCGACTTCTCCTGAATTGGCGGAGATATTCGCGAGAGAGATTTTTCGCTTACATGGGATACCTTCCGAAATTGTTTCCGATAGAGGTTCCCAATTTGTTTCACGTTTTTGGAGATCCTTCTGTTCTCAACTAGGCATCAAATTGAATTTTTCTTCTGCCTATCACCCTCAGTCTAACGGAGCTGCTGAACGTACCAATCAAAAGATTGAACAATATTTGCGTTGTTTTGTTTCTGAACACCAGGACGATTGGGTCGGTTTGATTCCTTGGGCGGAGTTTGCACACAATAATCTCGTTTGTGATTCTACTCGTTCCAGTCCCTTCTTCATGAATTATGGCTTTCATCCTTCCATTCTTCCCTCGGTTTCTCCTTCCCAAGGGGTACCGTCGGTTGATGTTCATGTTGCCAATTTGAGGAAGTTGTGGGATCAGACTCGACAAATTCTCCTACATAATTCCATGTTGTTCAAGAAACACGCTGATAAGCACAGAAGGGCGGCTCCGGTTTTTGTTCCAGGTGATAGGGTATGGTTGAGTACTAGAAACATTCGTTTGAAGGTTCCTTCTATGAAATTCACTCCTCGTTACATTGGCCCTTACAGGGTTCTGACTCGAATTAACCCAGTTGCGTATCGCCTAGCTCTTCCAGTTGCCTTACGCATTCCTAACTCCTTTCATGTTTCTTTACTGAAACCGCTAGTCTGTAACAGATTTTCCTCCACTATATCCTCTCCTCGCTCTGTTCAGGTTGAGGGTCAGGAGGAGTATGAAATCAACTCCATCATCGATTCTCGAATCTCCCGGGGGAAGTTACAATATCTTAATGACTGGAAGGGATATGGTCCTGAGGAGAGGACTTGGGTACCTCAGGAGGATGTACATGCTCCTCGCCTCCGCAGGGCTTTTCACTCCCGTTTTCCATCTCGTCCCGGTTCCTTCCGCCCAGTGGGCGTTTCTGAGAGGGGGGGTACTGTCAGGGTACCTGTAGTCTCTACCTCAGAGGAGGTGAGAGACTTAGACGTTTATCCTCCAAGAGGGGTTGTTTCTTCCGTTCCTCGCGGTCCTCTCGGCCATTTACAAGCCGACCGCGAGGGATCCACTTCCTTATATGACGCGATGCTCAGTAGTCGACGTCATGACGCCAACCCGGGTCGACCTGTCCGTCAAGTCCCGAGCACTAATCAGGACTCGTCGGGGGCGTGATTACCCTCTAGAATCAAGGTATAAAGTAAGGCTTTCGGCATCTGCTCATTGCCCTGTCGTGGTTCTAGCCTGTCTAGTCACTCAGTGCTCTTGTATTCTAGTTGTCTCTTTGGTTCTGACCCGGCTTGTTTGTACTACCCTGTTTATCTCTGTTACCCTTTGACTCGGCTTGTCTCTCGCTTACCTGTCCTCTCGTTCCCTCGACCTCGGCTTGTTCCTAGACCATTCTCTACTTACTCCTTACGTTAAGTCCGGCCATTCTAAGGTCCGGTATACGTACCTACCACCTGTTTGTACTCTGCGTGTTGGATCCCTGTCCCGATCCTGACACACACACACACTAACACTCACACACTAACACTCACACACTAACACACACACACTAACACACACACTTACACTCACACACACTAACACTCACACACACTTACACATGTTTTTTTTTAAATTTAATCCCCCCAGCCTCCCTACCTTTTGGAGTGCTGAGGGGATTCCCTGGGGTCCAGTGGTGCTGCTGGGCTCCTGGGAGGCCGGTCACCCGGCTGGCAGTCAGGCTGGCCGGTGCGCGAGGGAGCACTCTCCCCTGAGTGCTTCCTCTTCAGCTCCCTCGCGCGCAGCGTACTGATACCGGTGCCGGAAGATGACGTAATCTTCCGGCTCCGGTATCAGTGCAGCGCGCGAGGGAGCTGAAGAGGAAGCACTCAGGGGAGAGTGCTCCCTCGCGCACCAGCCAGCCTGACTGCCCGCCGGGTGTAAGCAGGGCCAGCCTCGGGGGGCCCTGAGGTGGCCGGCTCCTGGGGCCCACAGGAGAAGAGGCTGGCCCAGTGGGTACATACAGGGTCGCAGGGGCGGCCGGGCCCCCTGGTGGGCCGGGCCCGGTCGCAGCCGCGACCCTTGCGACCCTGGTATGTACGCCACTGGTGATGGTGGTGGGGGGTGAGGCTGAGGGTGGGGAGGGGTGATGGTAGTGGGGGTGAGGCTGAGGGTGGGGAGGGGTGATGATAGTGGGGGTGAGGCTGAGGGTGGTGGGGGTGATGGTGGTGGGGGGTGAGGTTGAGGGTGGGGGGTGATGGTAGTGGGGGTGAGGCTGAGGGTGGGGAGGGGTGATGGTAGTGGGGGTGAGGCTGAGGGTGGTGGGGGGTGATGGTGGTGGGGGGTGAGGCTGAGGGTGGGGAGGGGTGATGGTAGTGGGGGTGAGGCTGAGGGTGGTGGAGGTGATGGTAGTGGGGGTGAGGCTGAGGGTGGGGTGATGGTGAGGAGGGGTGATGGTGAGGAGGGGTGATGGTGGTGGGGGGTGAAGCTGGGGGTGAGGATGAGTGTGGTTGGGGGTGATGGGGAGGGAGAGCCTACCTTTCCCTGGTGGTCCAGTGGGCTCCCTGGTGGTCCGGTGGCCACTGCTCCCAGTTTGCAGCTCCGCAGAGCTGCAGACCGTGTAATCTCGCGAGATTTCAGAGCGTTGCCATGGTAACCCGCGGCAACGCTCTGATTGGCCAATTCTCGCGAGTCACATGGTCTGCAGCTCTGCTCACTGCGGAGCTGCAGACCAGTGTCTGCGATGGTGGCCGGGCAGCCAGGAGGGGCCTCGCACCCGGCGGCATACCGGGCAAGCCGCCGGGCCCCCTCCTGGTGTCAGGTCCTCGGTCACTGACCGAAGACCTGACACACTCTGCCCACAGGCGGTTTAGGCGGCCGCGAGGCCCCAGCCAGCGCGAGGCCTTAGGCGGCCGCCTAAACCGCCTAATTAGAGAGCCGCCTCTGGTGGCGGGTCTCTTTAAGAAACTGATCAGCCCACGCCATCTTTGCTGGGAACCTATTTAATACATCAAGCATCAACCACCATGCCTGTCCAGGCATAAAATGAGAGAAAGAGGGAAAGATGGAATTTTATAACGTAAAAAAACACAATCCTAATAATGTGAATTTGCTAGCTGTAGAGAACACTTATGTTGCCTAACATTGTAGCTGCTGAGAAACGAAACTCCCATGAAACCTTGTCAATGTCCACAGTAGGTAAAGTGTCAAACAATTAAAGTCTCATTTATCCAAAATAGTTTGTTTGCATGAGCTCAAACAAAAAAAACAAAAATCTTAGTAACATGATTTCACATTAAAAACCTTTGAGCAACAGGAGTAGGTGAATCATTCATAGCAATGCTTTGAAACGCGAAACGCGTCAGATTTTGCGGTTTCCCTGTTAACTGAAGCCTTTTCTCTATGAGGTTTTTTCCCATCGGCCAGGACCCGCTGGTCTGCAGATTTGTACGTGGGATGCGGCTGGTACGTCCTCTGGCACCTATTTACTCTTCCCTCTGGGAGGTAAGTATGGTTTTCACGTTTTCTTCGGGATTTGGCCGGGGTTCCTTGACTTTTCCCTTCGCCTGCTTTCTGCTGTGTTTGCCCTCTTGTTGTGTCTGGTTTCATTCAGACGTGTTTCTGATGTCCGGCCCTTCGCCCCTGTCCCGACTCGATGGATGAGATGGTTATTGACACTGGCGGGGGTGAATGCGACCTTTGGAGTGCATTCGGTTAGCGGCGCTGCTGCTTCCGAGTTTCCTTGGTGGGCATTTCTCTTCGGGAGGTTTTGTATGTGGCGGTCCGGTCCCGTGAGGAGATTTTGCGCCATTTTTACTTTAGACCGTCGGACTATGTTTCTTTGGTTTTGCTGTCGGAGCGTTAAAACAGCAAATATGAAGCCTCCTGTCATGATATAAAATAGATTATACTAGCTTTAGTGTAACTATAATCTTAATTTTATTAATGACAGGAGGCGAATATTTCCCACCCGGTTTTTCTTTCCCTCCCTTTGTTTAGATTGATTGTTGGTTGATTTTCTACGGGTTGTTGAGTCGCCTGGGCTAGATATGGTAGTCTAGGGTGCTGCCTGGGGAAGTTAGGGGAGGTGTCTGTTATATTGGTATTGTCAGTAATTATATACAGGGGTTTTATGTTTTTGTACTATCAGTACTGTACCGTGGGATTTATGTTTTCTCAGTACATTTCATTCACTAATCAGTGTTTTCGACTCTGTTTATCTCGTTTCAGTGTAATGGTTCGACTACATTTCATAGAATCGACGGTTTCGCTGGATGAAGCGCAAGATTACATCTGTTATTCTAAGTCCTTTTACAGATGGCGTTCATTGTTGTGTTATGTTTCTTCCTTTTATTAGTTTATTGCATTTTGTGTACCTTATGTTTTGTTGCAGCGTGAAAGAGGAAATGGTTGGTTAGGAGGAGCCTTTTATAGATGCCTTATATTTTTGTCTTTGGTGTTTTTCTCTCTATGTTAATGTGCTGCTGTGTAGTTCTAGTAAAGAGAGATTTCAGCAAATATTCGCCTCCTGTCATTAATAAAATTAAGATTATAGTTACACTAAAGCTAGTATAATCTACAATTATTGCTGACAGTCACTCAATGTGAATGAGCCACTTGGATTGGAGAGGCTCAGACGATGAGTGCTTAACGGTATACTGGAGAGAATGCTACAGTCATTCAGCTACTCTTATATGGCCTGAATGACATAGTATGCAAAAATATATTTTATTAAATTTCCTAATGTAATGTACATTATTATTACGATCTAGCTCCATTTACTAAGTTGTAATTAATTATATTTTTTGGAGCCATATTTAGTGTAATAGGCTTATTTAGAAGGTTATTTTCTAAAGTGAGAATTCAAAGTGAATTTTAGATTTAAGGTCAGAGTAGCTGACCTGAAAATATAGCAGACTTGAAGATTTGTTTTCCAGTTTGTCTATTTTGACCTCAAATTTGAAATTAATTCAGTAAAAATCCTGTCATAATTATTTAGTGTGTTTACATCAAACTCACAATCGGCACTAAGGAATATAATTCCGTAAATTTTTTAATAAATATATTAAATATCTAAATGTCTTCATTAATTAAATGACTTAAAGGGAAACTCCAGTGCCAGGAAAACAATGCGGTGAAGTGCCCGGCTGTTTTTTGTTGTCAATATATGAGTGTTATGTCCGTTTTTGAAATGCTGTTACAGTAAACCAAACATTCTTGGTAAAAACCCCTTCAGTCACTTACCTCAGGCAGCGACATGTCCCACGTCGCTGCCTGCTCCTCCCCCGCCGCTCCTCCTTCTTCCTCCGTCAGCCGGTGGGCGAGACTGATCCCGCCCACCGGCCGAGGAGTCCCAATGCGCATGCGCGGCAATGCCGTGCATGCGCATTGGCGCACCCCATAGGAAAGCATTGAAAATGAATTTCAATGCTTCCCTATGGGGAATAGAGCGACGCTGGAGGTCCTCACACAGCGTGAGGACGTCCAGCGACGCTCTAGCACAGATAATCTGTGCTAGGGACCAGGAAGTTCCCTCTAGTGGCTGTCTAGTAGACAGCCACTAGGGGAGGACTTAACCCTGCAAGGTAATTATTGCAGTTTATAAAAAACTGCAATAATTACACTTGCAGGGTTAAGGGTAGTGGGAGTTGGCACCCAGACCACTCCAATGAGCAGAAGTGGTCTGGGTGCCTGGAGTGTCCCTTTAAGTAGATAGCAGATTTTAAAGGGAAAAAAATGGCAAAAAATTATAATGGGTGACGTTTACCATATATATTCACATTTACATAAGCGGGACGCTCCTTATTAAGTTCACAAATAACTAGTCAATGCATTGTCTTTTTCAGCAGAAGTCTGCAGGAACTACGCTGAAAATTCTGCAGAGGTTTTTTTTTACCATTTAACTCTTTCCAAGCTGTTGAAAAAAATGCAATAAGTTACAATTACTACTACTACTTCTTCATAGCTTGAAATGGGACATATAAAAAAAAAAAAAAACTTACACGTAGTATTAGATTATTTTAATGTGCAAAACAAATCCTTTTTCCAAGAATGTTTGGTTTACTGTCACAGCATTTAAAAAACGGACATAGCACTCATATATTGACAACAAAAAACAGCCGGGCACTTCACCGCATCTCAATGTTGTCAACCCAGGTGGTTTATCTGGCTCACAACTGTCCATTAAATATAGTCCTAGTGTTGTCTTGCTGTGCAACCAATATATTGTCATCATAAACTATGCTTTGCCCCGGGGAGGCAACAGTGTTATATCCTGGATTCTGTTTATGGACGCTCTGATTGGGTTTCCCGAGGGGGATTTTTAACAGGTGCTGGCTCCTTACTTGGACTTTTGAATGCCTTTGCAAATGATATCTTGGTCTGTGCTTCAAACAAATACATACGGAATACATCCCTTCCACCCCCACTTTTGTTGCTGATCCCCACATGTGAGTGTGGGGGGGGGGGGGTGGATTTTATTGCTTTGTCCATGTGAAACGAATTGGCACTCAGACAATTCCAGAGATAAAGGTCACAAGTCAAGTTTTAAAATAGAGCGTGCAACATTACTGGTGTCGCTTTTCCAACAAACTGACTTACATGCCTTTTCGTTTCTCTCAAATAATATAATGCAATCGATTTAGCGTTGAACTATGATGTGAATGGAAGTGAATGAAAGTTTTCCTGTGGTACCTTCTTAGCGTTCAATCCCTGTGATTAGTTCATTTGTTACACATATATGTAAGAGAAATACAATGACATTATGTCCACTATTGTTTTAACCAGGGGTCCTCAAGCTCTGGCCCACCAGATGTTGCTGAACTACAGCTCCCATGATTCTCTGGCTCTCTATGTAATTCAAAGAATCATGGGAGTTGTAGTTCAGCAACATCTGGGGGGGCCGGAGTTTGAGGACCCCTGGTTTTAACAGTCGGATAGTGTAACTGAGATGAGAAGGCTATAAAGAACATGAATAAAAGAAAGGTTACCACGACAACACAAACACAACAGATCACATTTCCAATGCCAAAAACAGATTTCCCAGCATGTTCTAGAGTTGACGCTGGCACTTCAGATGTTGCTGAACTACAACTCCCATGATTCTTTGACTGAAATAGATAGCCAGAGAATTATGGGAGCTGTAGTTCAGCAACACCTGGAGGGCCAGAGTTTGGAGAACAACGCCTTAGAGTATAGCTTACAGTTAACTTAAAGTATACGTTAAATTATACAATGGTGCTGCAGTGATTATGGTGCAAATAATTATATGAACCCTGCCTCCATTGTAAGTAGTCAACCCATTTGCTAATAGTTTCTCAAGTTACCTGGCAGCCGGAGCCGGTCTCTCACTCTATTAAGAGTCAGAAGCTTTTGCACAGGGCTTCCATTAGCTTTCCTGCCATGCAGGGCAAACTCAATGGCTGAGAGCACCAACTGAGCTGTAGTGGTTTTACGGTGCTTGGAATATTAATTTAAATGTTGGGGACAGGGTGGAATATCAAGAGGAAACCTGTGGATATGGACCGTGTATTCTTCTGATAAATAACTATGGAGTTTGTTGGAAAGTAGCCCCGTTATATTGGCCTAAAATGTTAACTTCCCTTCTATGTTCTTCGTAATTCTTTGATTAATGAAATCCCTTTTAGTTTACTTACATTACGTATGATATTTATGAAATGAAATTCCAGATTAAATACATTTGGAAGATACGTTGAAGAGCTGCACATTGCATATGCAATCCACAGAAAGAGCAGACTCAATTGATAATCATCTTTCTCAAGGTGTACATACATTCTATAACAGCCTCATAAATGAGCACTTTGTAATTTCTCTATGTCCTCTGCCTTCCCATGATAACATTCTTCTTGTTATTCAAGATTAAAAGTTGACAGGGAGGCTCTATTCTCCTAATTCAGATTACTGCTTTTCTAAGTATTTAAGCAACCAAAGTAACACCATTACCTGGCATCCAAGATTGCGTGCAAGCAGTTGGGAGAAGCTACTGATCTCCTAGCGCTGTGCACTCAACCCGCAGCTGAGGATCTGCAGCCCCATCACCTCCCTTCTGGACCGGTGGCTGATGTCATGGTCTCCACTGGGCAACAGAACATTTTGATAGAAGCCTGCAAACCTATTCTCACAGGAACCTTGTGGCATGGTCAAAATGGCCACCACGACGGTACTTTAGCGTTACCAAAAGGACCAGGTGAGCCAGAACTGGGGAGACCTCTATGAGGCCAGGCTTGATGCAATTTGACAAAGATTCTGGCATCGGATCTACGCTCGAGCCGTGCCACCCACTCCTCCACCGGCACAGAAGTCCTATGCTGCAGAACTAGCTAGCCATCCCTCTCCTGGAATGGAGCCAGCTCAGAGTTAATTCCAAGCCACCGACCATACAACCGAGGGGTCTTTTGCGTGTCAGAACTCCGTAGGCACATGATCCTGCCACCAGGAAGTGGAGGATCCATGGACAATGGGCACTCAAGACCTGGGGCCAATGGTACTGAGATTGCCGACCTACTTACATTGGGCAGCAGGATAATTGGCTACCATTGCTCTATCTAATGGAGGAGGGAAGGGTAAAGCGACCTGGTTTGGAGCTGGACTTACTCATGAGACCTAGCCAAGACATAGGGTGGTTGAACTTTGTGAGCACACTGAAAGGAACATTGTAGAAAAGTTTTATGTCTTCTACAATTTGCTGCTTGTACTCATGTCTGTACTCATGTCTGATGCCATGTTTAGCATGAATATTCTTGCTGAAATGTCTATTTAACACTTGTAATCACACAATACACTGAAAAAGCTAAGCATTAACCGTCCCGTCCCTCTAAAAAAAAAAAAAAAAACTAACTGGGGTTCTAGAGCAAAGTAAGGACACATTCAGGTGAAATTATTTATTTATTTATTTATTTATTTATAAAATATTTTACCAGGAAAGATACATTGAGATTTCTCTCGTTTTCAAGTATGTCCTGGGTCCACAAATCATTGCATTGTTACAGTTAGTGTACAATAAAATACAAATACAATATTAATATACAATATATACAAAATTTAACATAGAACAGGTAGGAAATATATAATCAACCATGACAGGTGCATTCTGTTTTGAGGTATGTAGAGAGGGATCTCTTAAAGGACTTTAAGCTTAGGCAAGATTTTAATTTGTGCGGGAGGTCGTTCCACAAATGCGGTGCTCTGTAGGAGAAGGAGGCTGCTTTCTTTTTATATTGAGGTAGACTAAGTAAAGTGTTGGTACTGGATCGGAGGTTGTAGGAAGTGGGAACAGCCGGGGAAAGCATTGCGTTCAGGTAGGGTGGGAGTTTCCCAGTAAAGCTCTTAAACACAAGGCTGGAAAGATGAAGGGTGCGTCTGGATTCCAGCGACAGACAGTTTAGTTCTTTTAGCATGTCACAATGGTGGGTCCTGTAATTACATTGTAGCACAAATCAGCAGAACGAGTTATACAATGTGTTGAGTTTATTAATGTGGGATTGCAATGCAGATGCATATACTACATCCCCATAATCAATGATTGGCATCAGCATTTGCTGTACAATCTTTTCCTTTACTGAAGGGCTTAGGCAGGATTTGTTTCTGTACAGGGCACCTAGTTTTGGATAAAGTTTAGATGCAAGGTTTTCTATGTGGAGGCCAAAAGATAGATTGGGGTCTAACATCATACCCTAGTATTTGAAAGAGTGGACTGCGGTCAGTGTGCCATTTGAAATTGTTTTGATGGATAGGTGGGAATTGTGTAATTTGTGTAATTTAGGTACTGTTCCAAAGATCATTGTGACAGTTTTGTCAGTGTTCAGGAACAGTTTGTTTTTTGCGATCCACTTTTCTACCTCTGTAAACTGGTCTTGGAGCACAGCCTCAAGCTGCGGTAGATCGGAATTGCTCGCATAGATTACTGTGTCATCTGCGTACATGTGTACATTTGAGGATTTGCAGACATTAGGCAGATCATTTATAAATAATGAAAATAGTAGGGGGCCGAGAATGGAACCTTGGGGAACACCACACGTGACTGTGAGAGGGAGGGAGTCGCTGTCAGAAATGGCCACATATTGTGAGCGCTCCGATACATACGATCGAAACCAGTTTAGCGAATGATCACCAATACCTGAGTTTTTGAGTTTGTGCAGTAGAATGTCGTGGTCTACTGTGTCAAAGGCCTTTGCAAAATCAAGGAAAATAGCTCTAGTTAGGTCTCCTTGTTCCATGCCAGTTTGGATGTCATTGCAAACTTTTAAGAGGGCAGTTGTAGTGGAGTGATTCTGACAAAAGGATTTATACCTATATATGAAATTGAGAAGAAATATTTGATGAAATAACTGTCTCGATAATTTAGCCTTGATAAGCAATGTTTTCTTAGGTTCATACTAAAGGAGAAGACAAATACCATTCGAGTAATTAGATGCAACCTTTGGGTTGACTCGTTTGCTTGAGTTATAAGCTGTGGACACAGCTATTTAAACATCAGTATTAGCAGTCTGACACTTTATACAAACTGCCCTGCACATGGCTTCCATAAATCAAATCACATATCTGCTATAAAAATGACTTATGACCAGGGTGGTAATGGTCAGAAAAAGAAAACGTTTTCTGCTCATTATGAATATTCTGGTTAAAGGAATACCCTGATCACATAACTTCATCACAATGATGTTGGAATGGTATCTAAAGGTTACTGTCTTACCTTAATGGGTTAAACCATTTTCAAAGGATGCCTATAAAAAGAAAAAAATTATAATAAATGCCTAAGCATGCCTCTAAGATGGGTGGTAACCCCTGTGATGGAATGAAGCTACATTCCTGAGAGTCATGAGTCATAGTGGTGCCAGAATTTACATATAAAGTATTGATCACCAATTTTCTAAAAAGCAGTCACTTTGTTACTCCATTAAATATTTATACTCTTTGAAGTGACCTGCTTTAGACCTTTTCTTTGGGTATTTATCATCTACTTTATAGTGTGGACCAGCCTTTGCTACTTTTATGTAGATTTTAATAGTACTATTATGTTTGTGTTGTAGTTGGTCTCTTTTTGTCTTTTGAGACTTTTTAGTGATTAGTTTTTTATTAAAAGTTAAGTTTGATTATAAGTATTTTCTTTAGCATTCCATCATTGCAGTACCAGACATTGCATCCTCTGTTTTCTTTTTCTTTTTGCTTCATTTTCAAAGGATGTAACACCAAGTTTAGAGGGCACTCATCTGCTTGGCCCTTCTTTCTCCGACTCAGTTCTAGGCTTCAATGAGGAAGTCTCAGATTGGCACTCTTAGCCAACCACTGGCTTCCCATTGAAAAATGCACAAGAAAAGTACGCAGGCATTAATTCTTAACAGCAGGTTAAGGTAGGTGAATTAAAAAATTAAATCCACCACGATAACTGAGCAATACCGCACGGAATGTTTCATAGTGTTCAAATGTTGATGCTGAATCTGTTATGTACCGTACCAATTGAAACCCATGCTGGCCTGCAAGCCTAACATTCTTGTTGCCATAACGTCATTAAATAAACAGATTTATTAAAAAAAAAAAAAAAAAAAAAAGTAGGTGAATTAATTAATTAATGTGGCTTAAAATACAATCCCCAATGTGGATATATGGCATGCTACAGAGACCTACCAATAGGGAGTAAACCAGCAAAATACACACCAAGTAATAACTATAGTCTAATAAGCCTAAACAGATAAGACCAAAGTAGGTCTCTCAGTATAAAAGAACAAGGTATATAAATGAAACTTTAGTTAATAATCCGCTGTAAAAAAAGGATGACCTACAAAAGAAAAAAAAAAACACCATTAAAAAAGCAATACAGCTTGTGCTAGATAGGGGAAGGGGGGGTTCGAAAAAAAACCAAGGGGGAAGATTGTTTGTAAGTGCAATGTGGTAAATAAGTAGTTTCACGAAAGGAGCAATTCACCAGAGCCTCTATAGGTTTCCCTTTAGGGCTAAAAAGTGCCTCCAACTAAGCATTGAATTTAAATTAAGGAGACAGCTCAACAGGTGATATCCAGTCAGTTAATACAGAGTGAACATCAACAGAAAAAGGCACTTAAAAAATAAAAGTGGTTCAAAATAGTGTCAAACTGATATTAAAGTGCTTCCCCAACACTCAAAAAAATAATAAAACAATACAAAAATTATACCAGTTAAAATAACTCCTAGTGCATAAGTGTAAAGTATAAGAGACAAACTTACAGTATATTTAATCCAATATTGCTTCTGGTATCCCAAAACAGTATGAGATTCCAATAAAACAAGAAATTAAAAGTACCTAGTGTGAACTGTATCAGTGATAATGGATAGGGTTAGAATATCACTTGGTCCAAAGCCATTCTTGAGGAATAATCTGTTTCCCTGTATTACATCTTCGGACAGTGGACTCTGTGGCACCCTTGAGCATAAGGGTACCAATTATGTCTACAGAGTCCACTGTCCGAAGATGGAATACAGATGATTCTTCAAAATAGCATTTTATTAACATTTTTATAAATTTTAATAAAAATCACAAAATATCAAATAGAAAAGACAAAATATCTTGGTACTGTGATAGGATGGTAGTAGAGGTATTAGATAAAATATACAATAAAGTATAATTGCCACTCACCCCCTTTTAGAAACCCAAGATTAAAAGCAGGAAAAGTCCATCATAAGAGTCAAATAGTCAGCAGACGCGTTTCAGCTGTATGAACTTTTCTTCCAGTGCTATACAATTCCTTCGCAGTCTGTACTTTTATTCTGTCAACAAACATGTGCATCCGATTTTCAGCTTTTAGTCCCCAGCCGCAATGCCATTTCCAGCTCCACTTGATGGCGTCATCAGCTTCGCAGCCATGTGGAATGTTGATTTTAGGAGTCATACTGTTTTGGGATACCAGAAACAATATTAGATTAAGTATAAGTTTGTATTTTTAATACTTTACACTTATGCATTAGAGGTATTTCAACAGGTATAGTTTTTGTATAATAATGCTTTTTGGAATGTAATTTTGGAGGGGCCAAAGAGGTGGAGTGGTTTCCGTAGAAAATGGGTATGGTTATAAGTGATCTGTTTTTGATATGTTTTTGAAAGGGAGGAATTAATTACATATACACACCTAGTGATATAGTTAGGCCCACCTGTGGGGCGCCAAAAATATTTTTGCACCCAGGTGTCAGTGACCGTAGTAGTGGCCATTATTTTTAGCAGAAAAAAGGCCGTCAGTAACTTTGGTGAGAAGCTGTTTTTGTCGAGTGTTGAGGATTCCTCAGCAGTGGTGGTGCTAAAATGTACACATTATAAAGATTAAGGAACAGCGCGCATACAAATACAGTTTTAATTTTACAAGACTGCTTAAAGTCACCTATCTCAGCAAACAAACATGGAGATTCAGTTCCACCTTATGGCCATATCGTGTTAAGCCCACCACTGCTTCACAGTACCCCAATATCAGTGGGTCCTGCACTAATTCCAATGTGGGAGACAAATTAAATCGAGCTAGTGCTAAATAAGCTGAAGTGTATTTAATGAATCTGCTTTAAGAGCATTGTGAATATATATAATGCAAAATTCATGTGATAAAAACCACAATTAAAATGATAGTACACCTCTCCCTGCAACTTCAGATGCCCCTTTGGAGGTGACCACAGGAAAGTATACATTTGAGGAGGTTTTGAATAGCAATGTCACTTTAATAATCATTTTATTTGATATAGAGCAGATATATGATATGCATTGTAAGTGCATACATCAATGTACTATTACTTTAATTGCTTAGTACAGGGATAGGCAACCTTCGGCTCTCCAGATGTTGTGGACTACATCCCCCATAATGCTCTTACACACATAATGCTGGCAAAGCATCATGGGAGGTGTAGTCCAAAACATCTGCAGTGCCGAAGGTTGCCTATGCCTGGCTTAGTACACTTGTACATTTAGAGAGAGAGAACATGAAATAGTCAGACAGCAAACTTGTCAAGGAACTGGAATGTTGATCCTGGAGGGCGATAGATGACTGACACTTTGGGAGAGAGAAGAGAAAAAAGGAAAGAGGTGGGAACAGAGGCAGGTACTGATAGGTGCAGGAGGGGGAGAATTTATCCCAAAACAGCCAACATGTTTCTCACCTGCCTATGGATATGGCTAAAGTAGAGGCCACCATGTTGAGAGCAGCAAAGAAAGTAGTGTCAGAATAAGACAGTCAGGTTTCAGTAATTGCTAAAAGGTTGAATGTCACGATATAAACCACAACTCGCTAAGTGTAACCCTATCTGAATCAATTACAACATATAACCGGACCTTAGAGTGGCTGGGCTTAAAGGGAAACTCCAGTGCCAGGAAAACAATCAGTTTTCCTGGCACTGCAGGTCCCCTCTCCCTTCCACCCCCCAATCCCTGGTTGCTGAAGGTCCCACGTCGCTGCTTCTTCCTCCGCCGCTCCTCCCTGTGATTGTGTCGGCCGATGGGCGAGACTGATCCCGCCCACCAGCCGGGGAGACCTAATGATGCCGCGCATGAGCATTAGAGCTCCCCATAGGAAAGCATTGAAAATGCTTTTCAATGCTTTCCTATGGGGGAAATGAGCAACGCTGGAAGTCCTCACACAGCGTGAGGACATCCAGCGACGCTCTAGCACAGGTTTCCTGTGCTAGGGACACGGAAGTGCCCTCTAGTGGCTGTCTGGTAGACAGCTACTAGAGGTGGAGTTAACCCTGTAAGGTAATTATTGCAGTTTATAAAAAACAACAATAATTACAGTTGCAGGGTTAAGAGTAGTGGGAGTTGGCACCCAGACCACTCCAATGGGCAGAAGTGGTCTGGGTACCTGGAGTGTCCCTTTAATGTGGCTGAGATAGAATAGTCAGGAATGAAGGAACCAAAAATCAAGGGAACCAGAAGACAGGGAAACAAAAGACAATAGCAGACTACTGATTGATGCATGGGTGATACTTTATTCAATAAAAGAATATAATGGAAGTGTAATGAACAGCACTGCCTACAACGGTATAGCTGTCTGTCCTCAATGTTTCAGTCAGCCCTGAACTGTAGGTGAGTGCATGTTGGTTTTTCAATACTTTTTCATGCATTTTGATATTTAACAAAAACTGTAAAGAGCCTTTGTATCTTTTATGTGCGATCTTCTTTTCTAGAACATATACAAAGAAAGTGCATGGATAAAATTGTGGTTGCATTTGTATCAATATGGTGCAGCATGGAAAAAAAGACTAAACTTAAATACAAATCGGCTGACATCGTTCTATTTTGGAAAGCCCAAAAACTTTTTCCCTTGAGATATAACAGTTGCAATTGTTTGACATTGACAGTTAAACCAAAATGTGATCCTATGAAAAACTCCAACAGCAACAAATCTCTCAGCTGTGTCTTCATGTCTCGCGGTGAGCCAGATTAGCACAGTACTATCATTTTGGATCATACTATGTTTGGATCATCCCACAGTATAATATATCAAAGCCTTTTCCATTTACTGAACACAATGTCTACTCACTGACATGTAAGAATATATAAAATTTGATTATTAATTTAAATATACAGAGTTATTCACTAAAACGAGAATTTAAAGTGAATTTCCAATTTTAGCTCAAAGTAGCCGAACTGGAAGCATAGCTGAGTTCGAGATTTTTTTAATTTGGCCATTTTGACCTTAAAATTTAAATTCACTTTCAATTCCCTTTGATTCTCACTTTAGTGAATAACCTAACAGAAGTGACATTTTCTCCCCACCATTTAATTACAAAACATTCAAAATGGGCATTTCCCATGTTTCTGCCATCTTGCACAATGTTTCATTGACTCTTTTTGTGAACTTTTATGTGATATAAATACATATATATGTTTTGCCCCCGACTCCTGCTTCAAAACAGCGTATAAGAGAGCCTTGGACATGGATAGGGAGGTAATGTTACACAATACCCATAAGAAACCAGATGATCAGGTAATCAGATGCATTGCGGACTTTGATCAGGGGTAGTAACATTCTAAATCAATTTTGAATCGATTTTGGCCCCTAGTTTCTCAAGATGTACATCAAGTCACCTCCCACCTATAAAAACCTCTCATACCTTGGTTAAAAACTCTATAGTGGGTACCTACAAATGTGTCAAGTGTATAGCTTGTAAGTATAAGCTGCATGACTCAAGTCATCGAAGATAGCACTAAGAGTATTACATTCCCAGTCAGTAGTTTTTTCAATTGTAAAACCACAGGAGTAGTTTATCTCCATAACAGCTCCTGTGAAAAAAAAAATATGTTGGTAAAACCTTCAGACAGTTTAAACTTCGCATTCTGGAACATATTCATTCAGTAAGATATAAGAATAACACCAATTTCAAGACACTTATGGGAACATCATTCAGGTTCACCTCATGATTTATGTTTTACTGGCATTGAACATGTGAAATTGGATCAAAGAGGTGGAGACTTAGACTGCTTCCTGAAGAAAAGGGAATGCTATTGGATTTACAGGTTAAAGACCTTAGCACCCCAAGGCCTGAATGAAGGGTTTACTTATCCCCCATTCTTGGCTTAACAACTTTGTAGTATTGAATATTCTTAATTTCACTCCAAGCATTAAATTCCTGTCATTTACACAACTAACAATTTATACAATTCATTTATGATATCTTGTATATAGAGCACGTTAATGTGGAAATTTCATAGAATTTTTAGTTTGGTTTATTTTGTTTTTTGCCCCACAGTATTTAGTTTAATTTGCTCTTTATTTATTGCTAGGTTAGAACAATAATAATCGAACTTGGAGATGTCTGGACAGTTGTGACGAGACCAATCTCGCCACTGTGCATTGGAGGAGCCTGGTTGCCCGTCTGCTGCCTTTAGACTATGGCCCCATGTTGAAACGCTTGATTTTCCCCTGCAAAGACACGAAAGCCGGGTCATTCGGTGCTTGCCCTGTTTGAGCGGTGATACCCCAGATAGCTATGCCATGGAGCCCATGCGTATAATGAAAGACTATGGGAAAGACTTTGGCTCCATGGCAATTGAACTGTATGTGTGTGATCTGAGCGCCATTCGTAATAATGTGCGCACAGATCTGAGCTATCTGGGGATATGTTGAATGTACCTGTTTTATGCAATGGCTGCACAGTTATATATTTTTATGTATTTTATTGTCTTTTGCTTCCATGTGTTCAATGGAGTTTTGCCTCTGTCCTTGGAGATAATTGGATTACTTCCCAATTATCTCCAGGATAGAAGACTCTGTGGAACTGGTTTTGGACAGAAAAGCTATGCTTCATTTGGTCACAAAGGACTACGATCTATCTTTTGAACCACTGGACCAATTTGTATGATTATGACGTATGTTTGTATTTGGAGTATGCTGATTCTGAAAATGTAAGTATTATGTGAATGTGATGCATACTTGTAAAGTTATGAATAATGTGGAAAAACTGTATTTCTCTGCCTGTGATAATTACACATTGTGTAAGGTAATTGTATCACAGGCAGAGGGGAAGATTTTGTGTGGGAGTGTCTGAGTGTATTGTATGTGTTTATTGGTTGTTTTCCAAAACCCTGTGGGTGGTACTAATGTGTACAATAAACCCACAGCTCTTTATTAATAATAAAATTTTTTATTAATCTGTAACTTAGATTATGGAATAATTGGTATATTACTCACTATGTGAATGTTTCACAATTCATAACATCCCTAGAAACCACGGCAGTTATGATTCCTGGATTTTGTTTTATTTTTTTATTATTTCTGATCCCTACTGAGGGATTATTTCAGTAATTTCTGTAATTTCCAACTCAGACAATATCCGATCGAGTTATTCTATTTCAGAGGATCTCTGTCCTCTCCGTCGTCTGACCTAACACTATGCCAACACAGATTTTAACCAGATCCTGTTAGTATTTATTGATTCTGTCCGAGACCTAATATGAATTTGGGGGAGGAATTTACATCTGTCTGTATGAAGTAAACATATCACCATCCGTAGCACGCAGCTATTCTGATAGGTGATCGCTCAGTTCAATTCCTTGCAAACTCCCCAGGATACAAAGGAGCGTGCGTCAAGTATTTTCCATGCCCCGACTTAATTCCAATTGGAAGAACTTTTAAGTGGGGTGGGACTATGATACGGTCGCCGGTATTTAAATACTGCTCAGTAAGGGGCGTTTCAATACTTGCCCCGGACAAAGGTGCACCATTGTGGCGCTGAAACACGTGTCGTGCGTGTTAAGGCTTTCTTTATTTTTGTTTATTTGGTTTAATTGGGCTTGGTTTTTATTGACAATGGTGATTAGGGCTTAGTTAGTTGAGAATCATGCTGGGGGTATTGTAGTGGTAGTACTAGGTGATGGGCTAGATGGTCAGGTTTTAATGTGAAGCTCCGATAGTGACCACAGTAATAGGAGATCATTGAGTGAGAGGAATTTTTCTACGGACATTCTCTTATTTACTTAACTCAGATACCCTTGAGGTTTAATACAAATATAGGGTACTTAGGTAATTATAGACTGTCTGTTGGAATATACCTAACCCACAGTTATCTGCTGACCCAATGTTACCTTTGGGAATTACAAAAGGGTCCTTTACGTTATAAGGGTAGGAGCAAGCAATCTACCAATTTTTCTGTTGGCTGCCCTTATTCCTCATCCAACCTACGCACACTACTATTTTTTGCTACTTTATCAGTAATGAATGTTTACTTGAAGGAATACTATGTTGCAATACCTCTGATATAATTTTGCAGTCATTATAGGGCTTTCACATCTGAGGACATTCATTCCATTTGTGTCCATATTTAAGTGGCTAATCTTACACCCCTATTTTTTTTAGACAGTTAGTAGACATAACCTCACCTTTATCCTAGCATTCAATAAAGGAATTCCCTATAATTTTGGCACTGGCTATGTGAGGGTATTGTCTTCTGAGATCTTTTTAGACATTAAATGTTCAAATAACCAGTAGGTTATCTTGAATTCTCTGATTAAATATCCTGTATATGATCTATTTTTGTAAGGGTAATTCCAACATTTTCGGTTCCCTTGGGGAACAATTCTCTGATTAAATACTTAGGGTTAGGCCCTTTTGGTTGGAAAATTCCCGATCACGAGACCTAATTTTCTATTTTCTCCTTCCAACTCCTGCTTACCTTTTTTGTCGAGTGCATGGCCTGCTCCTATGGCTGGTGCAGACAACTCCTTCCAGTCTGATGTTTATTTGTGAGTCAGAGTGCAGGTTTTAATCCTGGTGTTGTTTCTCTGACTCCGTAACTGAGTGCAAGTACTGCGAGGAAGCAATTATAATAGTCTGTACCAGTTGCAGGTGCAGACCATGCAGTCCACCACCAGAAATCAATTGTATTTAATATATTACTAATCTGTCAATATATTAAATAAAAATTACACTGCACTTCCTATAGGGGGGTGGGGGTAGGTAGTACCTTTGGATACTGCCCCCTTTTGCTGGAGAGAATTAAGGATTTACAGTAGTGCCAGTCCTGTTTTAGGGAAAATGACAAAGTATTAGAGGGACAGAGTGATAGAGGGACAGGGCATTGGGGGACATATTTATAATACAAACAATAAAAAAATAAATAAAGTGCTTACTGATTGGGAGGAGGGTCCAGGTGCACAAAAAGACACCAGAATGGAGGCGGCAATAATCGGTGCCATGCTTCAAGCGTAATGACATCATACATTCCATTGTCACAAACACAAAAAAAGACTAGTAGAGTCCAAATACAAACAAACAAAAGGAAAAATCAGTCATAAGTCACCAGAGTCTCACATTCCTTAGCCGCGGACCTCCAATGCCAAGAAGATCCTAGAAGTATAAAGCGTCTAAGTCTCCGCCTAATTCACTCCTCCAAAAAACAAAGTACAAAAAACCAAACGAGAAGGAACAGTTAATGTTAGTGTTAAGTGTCACAGAGGAAAAACCTTCTATGTAATAAACATAACGCCTAAAATAAATTCTGTTACTGATATGGTAATCTCTACCTTTATATCTACTTGTTTTTTGTTTTGCTATTTTGGAGCTTTGTAAGAAATGTAACTTCTCTTAAAAAAGCAGATACTACGTGCATGTTTACAGTGCTTTAAGCCCCCTTTGAGACAGTGTTCCGGGCCCTCACCATGCAGGGTCAGGAATTCACAAAGCATATTTCGGGGAAGCTGAAGTCGTGCATGAAACGCTCATCTCTAGTTCCTTACAGGCATGCTTTAGCGCTTCAAGTGCCATTTAAGTATGACATAATTTTCTGGCACATTTAAATAATTAAGTGCTATCCTTGTAAAAACATTTATAGCGATCAGCATGACTTACCAACAAATTCACACACCTATTTTACTTTCAAAACAGACGTGTCAGTTTTGATTTCTTCTTAGAAAGAGAGAATCATTATGAAATGCTTAATCATTATGAGATGCTTAATACATGCATCCATAAACACAAACTGCCTAATACATGCATCCATATACACATACTGCCTAATACATGCATCCATATACACATACTGCCTAATACATGCATCCATATACACATACTGCCTAATACATGCATCCATATACACATACTGCCTAATACATGCATCCATACACACATACTGCTTAATGCATGCATCCATATACACATACTGCCTAATACATGCATCCATATACACATATTGCCTAATACATGCATCCATATACACATACTGCCTAATACATGCATCCATATACACATACTGCCTAATACATGCATCCATACACACATACTGCTTAATGCATGCATCCAAACACACACACTGCCTAATACATGCATCCATATACACATACTGCCTAATACATGCATCCATATACACATACTGCCTAATACATGCATCCATATACACATACTGCCTAATACATGCATCCATACACACATACTGCTTAATGCATGCATCCATATACACATACTGCCTAATACATGCATCCATATACACATACTGCCTAATACATGCATCCATATACACATACTGCCTAATACATGCATCCATACACACATACTGCTTAATGCATGCATCCAAACACACACACTGCCTAATACATGCATCCATATACATACACTGCCTAATACCTACATCCATACACACATACTGCCTAATGTATGCATCCATAAACACACACTGCCTAATGCATGCACCCAAACACACACTGCCTAATACCTACTGTCACGAACGCACCCTACTCCAAGAGTGTGCGTGATGTAGTTGTGGTGGTGAAAGGGTTAAAGTACACTATTTGTCTGCACTAGACCGGAAATAATGACAAAATCCCCCTTTTTAACACCACCCACACTTAAATATAATAATATAACTATTACTATTTTATCGCTGCCACCACCAAGACAATTTATAAATGGGGTGCCTTGGTCCCCCAGGTAAATCAATAATAAAAAAAAAATGAAAAGAGTGTTATAGAAATTAAAAAAAGGAAATATTTACGTGATAAGAGGGATTATGCAACAAATCAGGTTAGGACGTATGCAAAGGGGAAGGAACCATCTTATATGTATGGGAGACAGAATAATAGAAAAGAGACAAATAGGAACAATAAATCGGAGTTCTATGGAAATGAAAGGAGGAGGGGGAGAGAACAAATAAGGAGGACTCCTATTCGTAGGAGCAGTAGAGAACGCCACCAGAGAAAAAGGTCGCCACCAAAGATCCATGACCCACCTGCACACAATGAGGGCAGATGGGAACAGTTGGTCAGAAGGAAACAATTAAGATCCCCAATAGGAGGTAGGAAAGGACCATCTAGTGGCAGCCCGATAACTATAAATGATAGACAAGTACATACGTCTAAACATCTTATGAATAAAGATGAAGTCCCAATACAGAATAGGTTCCAGATTCTCTCCACACCCCAAGTAGAGGAGGATTTTTGGCACAGACAGGCAAGAGGGAGGTACAAAGAATCCTCACTCCCCAGGGCGTCTCCAAACAAACGGAGACGCAGTATAGAAGAAGGGGAGTTAGAGGAGGAACATTTTTACAAAAAAGAAAAGAGAGAAAGATATCCAAACAAAATGGAATCTTCAATCTTTCCCAAAAGGAACTAACTAAGCCCCAAATTAGCTTACTAACTAAGGGTCTAAAGTTCGCCCCAACGAAACCAATAGACAGGTTTAGTGTATACCTAGACTTGAACAGATTCAAACGTAAACTCTGTTTGAAAAAATTATTTCTAAAACATCCTATGAATGCTAATCCTATGGTAAATTGTGAATCAGATGTTATTCACACTGATTTGAAAGAAAATTCCTCTTTTTTTTTTTTTCACCAATCAGTTTTTATTGGGATAATAAGGTATATGGGGTACAGAAAGAGAAAAGGGGAACATTCAGGGTTTTACATCTCAAATGTAACCGTATACACAACGTCCCGTCTTGAGGCAATTATCAGCCAGCTTAGGTAAAGAAAATGGGGAATCAGTAACATGTAACAAAATTGGTTGTGTCCCACATGAAAGCCCATGTTTGAGAGATCTGATTTCTTGTGCCAAGGCAACTCGCACCTACGCATAGGTGTATGTTATGTATTTAGTTGGGGGGTATTTGGTCGGTGTCGGTTGGGGGCCAGGTCAGCGTCGCGGGGAAAATTCTCTCCATTTTGTCTAGTTGGGGTGGTGTGTCCCTGGCAGTTGGGCCCGTCCAGTGGGTAGGTGTGTTGCAGTCATAGGGAGCCGTGGTCTTGCTACTGTCGGCCGGGGCAGGCCAGCCCCCACTCCACCCGGTCGGTTTTGTAGTTGGTTGCGTACTTAGTAGGAATAGTCCGGGTACTCGGTGTGTGATGTCTGTCCGCCCCACCCGTTAGGCATGGTTGTAGTCCAGGTCCAGGGGTTCGTCTCCAGTAGCTATTCCTCACTGGCGTTCCGCCCACCCCCCACCCCCCACCCCCCGGCCATCCCGTGCGGGCCGTGGGCTCCCCCCAGCCCCCGCGCACCCTTTCCACCACCGTCGTGCCTATGGTCTCCTGACTGGGGGGGAGGGAGAAGGGCGAAGAGGGGAAGAGAGACGAAGAGAAGAAGAAGAAGAACGAAGAAAAGAGAGGGAAAGAGGAGAGGAAGAAAACAAAGAGGAGAGAGAGAGAAAGGGAGAGAGAAGAAGAAAAAAGGGGGAAGGAAAAGAGGGATGGAGGGGGGCGGGAGAGAGGGGAGGGGGGGACGAGAGTGCCCATGTCTTGTGTGGTCTCCGTGGGGCGGGTCTAGTGCCTCCCACGTTCTCCGCCTCCTAGTGGCTTTCGTCCCTAGTCGCTGCAGTTCGTCTCTGAGCTGTATAGGTGCACCAAGGAAACCAGGTGATGGCACATTTGTCTCCCGTGCTGTGTAGCGACGCCGAGAGGGATTCCATGCTGTATATGTCCTCTACGCGGTCCATCCATTGTTCTACAGTCGGAGGCTCCGCCGAGCGCCATTTGGTAGGGATGAGAGATTTCGCTGCATTAAGTAAGTGTTTGGTTAGGGAACGTTTGTATATAGCAATAGGACGTGTGGTGTGGTGGAGTAGCATCGGTAAGGGCTGGAATGGAAGATCCGGGTCTACAATACTCTTAATTTTGGAGTGGATTTGTTGCCAATACTGCTGGATTGTAGGGCACGACCACCATATGTGGACGTCAGTCCCGCCCTCGGCTCCACATCTCCAACAGATGTCAGGGATTTCTCGGTTCATGCGGTGTAGTTTAGCTGGGGTCCTGTACCAGTTAACCATAATTTTGTAATTAAATTCCTGGATTTTTGAGCTGAGCGTGCCTTGGTGCATCAGCGCGTGGATCTTCTCCCATTGTTGGTCTGTATTGTTTGGTCGGTAGCTTGTTCCCAGCGGGACATATATCGCGGTGGTGCGCGTGGTGTGTTTGTGAGCAGCAGGGAGTAAAGTTGCGTGATTCCTTTCAGGGGTCTATCCCTGGCTATGCACATGCACTCGAAAGCGGTTAATTCTCTATGTAACAAGTGTTTGCCCGGCGTGGTTCGGTAAAAATGCTGGATCTGATGATATCGGAACCTAGTCAGTTATCGGAACCTAGGGATCAGTTCCCTCAGTGTTTTCAGTCCCGTTGTGGAGCGTAGATGTTTCATATAGATCCAGTCCGGTTCCCCGAATCCCGACACGTCCTCGGGTCGCAGGCCACCTGCGATTTCTGGATTATGGGTTATAGGCGTCAGAGGGCCTGGCGTTGTAGTAAGTCCGTCCTTCAGGCGAATGGTATTCCACACATGCGTCGTGGCCCGAATAAACGGGTTGCGGGTCATTCTGGGGTCCCTCAGGGGGTACGCTGTCCATACCGCGGATGGTAACTTGTGGACCACTTGGCTATTCTCCAGGTCCTTCCAGAGTTTGTCTGAGTTTAGGGTGTGCCAGTCCACACCCTAAACTCAGCCTGAGCAGGTGGGTGGCCCTGTAGTAGTGGACTGGAGAGGGGAGAGCCAAGCCCCCCATCCTTTTGGGCAGAGACAGGAGCACCCCGTTAACCCTGGGCCGTCCCGTTTCCCACACAAATTTTATCATCTCAGTGTTGAGTGTCTGGAAGAAGGTCCTGGGTATCAGAATCGGGATGGCCTGGAAGAGGTAGAGAAGTCGAGCGAGGAGATTTAGTTTTAATGCGTTGATTCTCCCGAACCAGGATATGCACAGACCGCCCCAGTTCGTCATGTCGCGCTGTAGCGTGCGGAGAATGGGCACAAAGTTCTCCTGGAATAGGCGCGTCGTGTCTCCGGTGAGCCAGATACCGAGGTGTTTGAGCTTATCTGCACACCACTTAACCCCTTAAGGACACATGACATGTGTGACATGTCATGATTCCCTTTTATTCCAGAAGTTTGGTCCTTAAGGGGTTAAATGGATACTGTTCTCGTAGATGAATTGTGTCCGCGACAGGTAATTTTAGTGGACAGGCTTCAGATTTATCAGCATTGAGCTTGAGGTTGGAGAGTAGGCCGTATTCCCGGAACCTCGCCAGCAGGTTCGGGAGAGAGACGAGAGGGTTGGCGAGGAAGAAGAGGAGGTCATCCGCGTAGGCCGCGACTCTCTGCTCCAGTCCATTGTAGGCGAGGCCCGTGATTCCCCCATCCCGTCTGACCGCCCCCAGGAATGGCTCCAGGGAGAGGGCAAACAGGAGGGGGGACAGGGGACACCCCTGCCTCGTGCCATTGCGGATGTTGAATGGCTGTGATAGGGCACCATTAATGCGCAGACAAGCCGTGGGTATCGTGTAAAGGGCAGCTATCCAGGTCAGCATGTGCGGCCCGAATCCCATCGCTCGGAGCGTCGCCAGCATGAACCCCCAATCCACCCGATCAAACGCCTTCTCGGCGTCGGTCGAGAGGAGGAGGACCCCTCCCCGGCCGCTCCCCGCCAGGTGGATCACGTTAAGGGCCCTTATGGTATTGTCGCGTGCTTCCCTGCCGGGGATGAATGCCACCTGATCAGGGTGCACCAGGTCCGGCAGCGCACGCCCCACCCGCACGGCCAGTCTTTTAGTGAACAGCTTCAAATCAGAGTTGAGTAAGGAAATCGGCCTATAACTGGAGCAGTTCGTTAGATCCTTCCCCTCCTTGGGGATGAGAGAGATTGTGGCTGCTAGTGTGTCTCTCGGGAGGTGGCCGCCGTCCAGTAGATGGTTTAGGTTGCCTAGGAGGTGTGGCAGCAGGATGTCTTGGAATTTTTTGTAATATGCCGCAGGGAGGCCGTCCGGGCCAGGCGCCTTATGGGCTTTGGCGAACTTAAGGGCGTGTTTGAGTTCCTCTAAGGAAATAGGTTCCTCCATTTCCGTTCTCTGTTCGTCCGTAAGGGTCCGGGAAACATGTTGCTCCAGGTAGTTCGCGATGTCGGTTTCGCGCCTTAGCCGGGCCTCTGCACCTCGAGTCTCCGGGATGTTATATAATTCCGTGTAGAAATGGTGAAAGGCCGCCGCTATTTCGTCTGGGCGTTGAGTGAGCACGCCGGTCCGGTCACGAATCTTGGTTATGTGTGAGAGTCTCCGTTCCCTTTGCAGGCGCCTGGCCAGGAGTCTCCCGCATTTATCCGAGTATTCGTAGAAATGCCTGCGAGATCTGCGAATGGTGCGGAGGAGGCCTTGTGAGAGCAATTGTTTGAGATTTCTCAGCGCCTCCAGGAGTTCCTTATAGGTATCCTCTGATAGGGTGGTCTTATGTAGGGTTTCAAGTGTTGCCACTCGTTGTGCCAGGTCCGTGACTGCCTGCCTGAGGGATTTCTTCCGTTGGGTGCAATAACGTATGAGATGGCCGCGAATCATGCATTTGTGTGCCTCCCATATCGTTGACGGTTCCATGTCTGGGGTGGTGTTCTCCTCAAAGTACTTCTGGAGTGCGTCACTCAACTCCATTGTCGCCTCCGGCTCCTCTAGGACTTGCTCATTGAGCCTCCACTGCCTCTCCCGTGGTCTGTACAGTGGGGAGGCAATCTTAGTCCAGACCGGTGCGTGGTCCGACCAAGTTGCCGTGTGAATCCCACTGGATTGCAGGAGCGAGAGATATTCGATGGGGAGGAAGATATAGTCCAACCGATTGTAGCGGTTGTGGACCGCGGAGCAATAAGAGTAGTCCCTCCCTAGTGGGTGGGCCACTCGCCAAGTGTCTGCCAACCCCGAGTTCTTGAGGGCCAGAAGGGCCTTGCGTTGGTAGGAAGCTGGCAGGGAACTAGTTCCCAGGGAGGTGTCCAGACGCGGGTCCAGGGCCAGGTTGAGATCCCCCGCCAGGATCAGCATGCCTTCTCTAAAGCGTTCCAAGGCATGCAGTGTGCGTGTCAGGAAGTTATGTTGTGCTGTATTGGGTGCATAGACACAAGCTAGGGTGTAGGGATGTCCGGCAATCGTGCCCTTCACGAATATGTAGCGGCCCTCCGGGTCCGCCAGTTTAGCATGGCTCTGAAAAGGCACCGTGCGGGCTATGAGGATTGCCACCCCAGCCTTTTTAGTATGTGTGTGGTTGGCAAAGTATCCGGTTGGAAAGCGGGCGTCGCGCAGCGCCGGTGCACCTCGCCCCTGGAAGTGAGTCTCCTGGACGAATGCAAGAGACGCGCGCGCCGCCCACAGGGTGCGAAGGAGGTGTGAGCGTTGTTCCGGTGCGTTAAGGCCCCGAACGTTGTTCGACCATAAGCAGAGATCTGCCTGCTTAAAGTGGCCGGGCATTGTCAGCGAATATGGAGTGTGGAAGGGGAGGGTAGGCAGGTAGCGGTTAAGGAGGGGGAGAGAGAGCGAGAAAGGAAAGGGGGGAGTGCGTGGAAGGGAAGAAGAGAGGGGAAGGTAGAAAGAGAGTGAGGGAGAGAAGGAGAAAGAGAGAGGAAAGGGGGACTGAGAGTGGGTACCAGTCAGGAGTCAGGTCCCAGTGGTGGTCAGGTCCCGCGACCGGGCGTCAACCCAAGGTCCTCGACCTCCCCCACCCCCGTCCCCGCACCTCGACCCAGTTGTGAGGTGCCGGCAGTGGCCCAACGCACTTGGTGTGTACCGGGGGAGTCAGTCCAACTGTTGTCGGTCGTCCCTTGGTCGCACCTTGTGTCCCTGTACAGGTGTGCGTCTGCCCGTGGGGCGTGACTGTCGTAAAGGGTCCGTCGCCCTGTGTCTAGCGTGTGTGGTATTGAGGTGACCTCAGCCGTCCCTAGCCATCACTGCCCTACCAGGTATTGTATTCCCCTCTAACGTATACTAAATGGGTGCGATTAGCATGCATAGCAAAATGTGTGAGAGCATTGTGGAAGGGTAAAGGTCCCAGGCGGGATCCGGTTTCTGCACCACAGGTACACCCCGTGTGTCCCCCCCGCTGTCATATGCTTCCAATCCAGGCCAACCCCCCCCCACCAGCCCCCCGCCCACCACCAGCCCCCCTCCCCCCCCCCCCAAGGCACCGGGCACTTACTTTAGAGTTCAGTCTTCCGCTCGAGGTGCACCGGGCCGGAACAGAGTGCTTCGGGGTGCAGAGTGCCAAATGCAACCCCCCCCCACCCCCATCCCCCCACCCACCCCAGGCGAAAGTCCCACAGTCCATCTCTTCCAGATCCGCACCACCCCAGTCCAATGGTGCCCCCGGACCAATGTTCCCCACCCGGGAAGGGAAGGGGGGGGGAGGGAGGGGGAAGGGGGGAAGGGGAAAAAAAAAAGGGGGGGCGGAGGGAAGGAGGAGGGAGAGAGCAGAGGAGGGGGAGAGGAGGGAAGGGGGAGAGACCCACCAACAGCTATAGTTCATGCAGAGGGGCCACCGGGTGTCTGCTCTGATGCAGGGTCAAAGTCCCAGATCACTCCTCCGCCCCCGCTGGTCCTCCCCAGCGGCGCGGCGGTGACAGCCGGCCCAGATGGGAAGCGGAGGGCCGCGGGCCCATATCTTCTCCTCTTCGTGGGCCCATGGGTTCTTCCAGCAGCCAATTGCGGATCCTGATGGGTGGAAGGTGAAGCGCCCTGAGGAACCTCGGGGCATCATCCGGCATCCTGAGTGTGTGCCAGGAGGTTCCCTGCCGGGCTTGTAGACTAAAGGGAAACCCCCATTTGTAGGGGATCCCCTTGTCGCGTAGGGCGGGGGTGACAGGCCGCAGCGCCCGTCTCGCATCTAGTGTGAGGGCGGAAAGGTCCTGGAAGAGTGCCAGGTCAGCTCCCCTGAAGTTTACTTTCGGCAGGTTTCTGGCCGCCGCCATGAGTTGCTCTTTCTGCGGGAAGGAGTGGAGACAGCACACCACATCTCTGGGCCTGCCGTCCGGTCTCGCCTGTCCCAAGGCACGGTGGGCCCGGTCTATGCGGATGTCTGGCGGAGCCTCGGGTCCCATAAGCTGGCAGAAAAGGTGCTGTAGAGTGACCGCCAGGGGTTCTGTGTCAGGTTCTGGCAGGCCCCTGATTCGGATGTTGTGCCTCCGGCTGCGGTTCTCCAGGTCCTCCACCTGGCGTCTTAAGTTCAGCAGCATGTTACCTTGTCTGGTGGCTGCTGTCTCTGCTGCTCGATGCTGCTGGCAGCAGATTCGTGCTTCCTCCTCCACTGCATCCACTCTTTCCGTGAGGGCCGTGAGATCTGTTCGGAGGCCCTGCAGGTCCTCCCGGACCGCTTCCCTTATTTCCTGGACCAGTGCCCCGTGTCTGCTTTGGTGAGCATGCTGCTCCCAATCCTGGAGAGCTCAGCCCTGGTGGAGTGAAGGGCATCCTTTGAGCTATAGTCGGGCATGGAGTCTCCCCCGCTGGTCACACTGGGGGAGGCCGCCGCCACGCCGTCTGAGGGCGCAGAGCCCCGGAGCCCCGCCGGGGTGCAGATGTAATCATCCAGGGTGCCGTTCCACGTCTCGGGGACCCCGAGGACGTGCTCCCGGTTCCGGTAGGCTTTTTCGTCCGCACCATCGTTAGAATCGTAGGGTTTTTGGCTGATTATGGCGGTTTGGGCCTAGGAGCTCAGCTAGTGTGCGACTAGCGCCATTAACATCCAGGCCACGCCTCGAAAATTCCTCTTTTTTTCCTCGTTACTATATTTCCGAAGAAATGATGACATTCGAAAAAATGGTAATGAGTGATATAAACAAAATAAAGAAACCTAAAGTCTGTAAATACAATCTAAATATCCATGAAAGACAGGCCCTGAAACAACTAAGAGAAGATGAATCTGTGGTAATTAAACCAGTCAATAAGGGTGGGGGGATTGTTATTCTCAATATAAATGATTATAAAGAGGAGGCACAAAGATTATTGAGTGACGAATGTACATACCGCATTCTAAAAACAGATCCCACTAAGGAAATTAAACTTAGCTATAGCAAATTAATTGAAAAAGGCAAAAGCATGGAGGTTTTAAATCATAAGGAATACAAATTCTTGGATGTACAACATCCTAAAATTCCTGTATTCTATTATTTGCCAAAAATTCATAAGAACAAAGATAGACCTCCAGGAAGACCAATAGTTTCTGGAATAGGGTCAATTTCCAGTAAATTATCGCAGTACATTGATAGGTGTCTACAGCCTATTGTCTGTAATTGTCCTAGCTACCTTAAAGACACCATCAGTGTATTGCAAATAATTAAGAATATAGAATGGAAGGAAAATTATTATCTTGTAACTGCAGATGTCAACTCATTATATACAATAATCTCCCATGGAAAGGGTTGTGAAGCAACGAAGCACTTTTTGGAACTTTCTAAAAAATTTCCACAAGAGCAAATAGATTTTATAACAGAAGGGATAAATTGGATTCTAACAAATAATTATTTTTGGTATGGCGAACAGTTTTTTCTACAAATTTGCGGTACGGCGATGGGCACGAGATTCGCACCCAGCTATGCAAACCTGTTCATGGCGCATTGGGAAGAGGAGTATATCTATAAGGACCATAGATGGGATGCGAATCTCGTGTCCTACTGCCGCTATATTGACGACATATTTTTTTATCTGGGATGGAGATGAGACATCATTGATTCAGTTTTTAAATCATCTTAACACAAATGAATGGGGCATCAAGCTCACAAGTAACTTCAGTAAAGATTCTGTAGAGTTTCTGGATCTTAACATTTATGTGGAACAAAACATATTAAAGACCTGCACTCACTTTAAAAAGGTGGACGTTAACAGCTATATAGGGGAAAGTAGCTGCCATTTCTCCCCCTGGCTGTTAAACGCCCCTAAGGCACAATTACTTAGAGTTAAGAGAAACTGTACGGATCAACATAAATTTGTAGAGCAATCAGAGAAAATTATTAATGATTTTAAAGAGAAAGGATATAAAAATGACCTTTTAAACAAAGCTCTCACAGAAGTGACATGTAAAGATAGAACAGAACTATTAGATTATAAAGGGACCAGGGACAATATGAAATCAGAAAACGTGAAATTGATTTGTGATTTTAATCATAATAGTTGGCGTCTTGAAAAAATCGTCCGAAAATATTGGCCAATCCTAAAGAATGACCCTATCTTGAATTCAATCCTTCCAGTTAGGCCCGATATAGTATATAGAGGGGTACCAAATCTAAAAAGTAGCCTAACGAAAAATCACATACCGGTGAGGAAATTAACAAATCAGTTCTTTAAAGAAAAAACAGTTTTTTATGGATGTGGTATGTGTGGAGCATGTAAGGGCTCCAATTGGACTATTTGAATGTATGTATCAAATTGATTTTTAATGTTTAAGCAATAAATGCTCTTAAAAGCTGAAATACATGCATTTGAAGTTTCATCTATCCTGCTAAAAGAAGGGAGAGAGCTGTCCTTAAACTAGCTCATACACTATTATACTGGGAGCCAGGTTACAGGCTCTTAACCAGGTGAGGAGTAACCTTTACTTTTGCACTTATCCTATTATTATACTGTGTCCATAAGGATTTCAACACCAGAGCGAGTTCTTCCTGTCCTCCCCTCCCCTGTTTTTGTTTCCCTTTTTGAGGAGTACATTCCATCTGGACGTTGAGGTGTGTGTCACCTGAATGACACAAAGCGAAAGTGATAAGAGCCAATCCAAATAGGCTCTAAACCACGTGAGTGCTTCTTAATTACAAGGGGTATAATTATTTGTAAAAAATGGAATACACTATGTACCTTTAAATTTCTTCTAGCTACCAGGAGACTATCTACACCCCTAAAGCAATTTGGGGTGTAAGTAAATATTTTATAGCGCTACACACTTTCACTACTACACACGGGTTGTGGAAATAGTGTACCTTGTATTCATTAAATCAATAATAAAACCCACCAAATATTACTTAGTACAATACTTAAGGAATTACAAAAATACTAACTAGTCTCTTCATGTAACGTGATTCTTAACCAGACAAAGGCAGAACTTAATAAATGAATGTTTATTATGAACAAAGTATAGTCACAGTGCATATAACAATATATGATAAACAAATTATTTACACCAACAACAGATAAAAACAAAAAGGATAAAATACAGAAGTCCTAATTACTCACTTAGGTTTTCAAAGTACAACTTCTGTCCAGGGGGTCTCTGGCAAGGAAAGATGGTGACTCACTCAAAATTAGATCTTGGCCCCAAGCAAGTACACCACCACACTTCAGGATCACAGGAGATATACCCTGTGCATTATCACACCTCACCCAGGGGTGGAGCGAAGGCGTACCTATGGAGATACTAAGTGACCACCTCCTTTGTTCCAGAAACAACAAGCCAAATATAAACTTTTGGTTTTATCTCCTCTACTGTACTTGCCACATAAATAATAATTGCCTCTATGAATTTGTTATTGTTTTCCCATTCCATAGACATGTTGCACGCCCCGCCCACGATCCAATAGGACAGACATCACAACTCCTGCCACACGGTTTAAGTTGTGCAACTCATGTTTATGCTTAATTAAGAGATTGGGCTTGTCCCATTCCAAATATAATAAAAATGAGGCTTAATTATTAACCTGTAGGTAAGTATTAATGCTTCACTTGGATAAGATTTTGGAACACAAGGATCTTCATGAAACTAATCCCGTTACCATATCAAAGGATTGAACTATCCTTTACAAGGTACATGCCAAGTGGATGAAGAGACATTCCGACTTTTTCCAAGTGTAGAACCTCACACCTTGCAGAGCCTTAATTACTTCCCGTCCATATAGTACAATCCTCTTCACATTCCTATGCCATTCATACTACCCCTTCTGTCATCTGACCTCTGTGGGGGGTTCCAGCTTCAAAAGATGTAACCCCTGTTGACCTCAGCAATAGCATCTCTGTAATTTGTGCCATTTAGTACACAGATTACATTAAAGGATAATATTTTATAGTGTAATAATAAATTATGCACCCTTGCCGTGACACCTACATCCATACACACATTGTACATTGAATACATAATTTATCGCTGTGATAAATTATGTATTCAATGCATTTAGGGAGTTCATTTTAAAATAAGACTAGCACAGACAAGCACACACACTGACAGACACATACTGACACTGTGGCGTACATATAGGGCTCGAAGGGGTCGCATCTGCGACCGGGCCAGTCACTCCAGGGGGCCTGGCCGCCCTGCGGACCCCTGCGACAGTGTGCTTGCCGTCATGTTTTGCGGCCCCGGCCCGCATGCCAAACCGCTGGGGCCGCCGTTCAAGGGGTCTATCGGGTGGCCCATGCTGTTAGGGCCACCCGATGGGTATGGATTTTCATGGGCCCCGGACAGCGCTGCGGCACTTTAACAGCGTGACCGGGCCCCCTGTGATGACATCACATGCTGGGAGGAAGTGACTGCACATCACTCCTCCCAGCAATCACACAGAGCCCGCACGGAAGGAAGCAGAGGAGGGAGTCAGAGTGAGAACTCTGACTCCCATCAACCTGAGCACCCACTGGACCCCAGGGAAAGTCACCCTCCTGCACCTAAAAGAAAACAGGAGGGTGACTTAAACATTTTGTATATGTGTGTTTGTTTGCCCCTATGACAGGATCCTTCTGGTGCCTGAAGGATCGGCCCAGCGCTGGGGGGCGCAGCTCAAGAGCCGCTTGCCAAGCCCTGCAGCCCAACAAGACAGGGGCAGCCCACCAGGAAACATCCCGGTGGGCGCCCACAGCAGGTCGGCGTCCTAGGCAAATGCCTAATTTGCCTAACGGATGCGCCGGCCCTGCTTCCATCATAGGATCCAGGGCAAATGTTACCTAGGAGAAAATGTGCAGCAAGGTATGAAGCGTTTACCTATAATTATAGTTTGAGGGTAATTTAACAGCACACCCTGTGCAACAGGTCTAAGTAGCCCCTTCACTAACAAGCATTGTTTGTTTTAAAAAAAAAAAATAGTAGCACAAAAACATGTAATAAAACAGCATGTTTATGTAAAGAGAAATTTTTTTACATACTTAAAATTTACAATTACGTCAATTTACACAATTTTTATTTTACTTTTTTTTTTATTGATTCATTCCTTAAAGAGTTACTAAAAACACCATAACCACTCCTGCTATTTGAAGTGGTCATGGTGGTATGAGTCTGTATAAGCATTGTGCACATCCCCTAGCACAGATGACTTAGGCAACCTGGAACTCCGTTCCAGGTTACCTAATGTAAATTCTGTGCCTAAATTATGCCTGTCATCAGCGTGCACTGCACTGATGTAACAAACATAACTGCTTCTCCCTTGCTTCTCTGTAAGATGCCTTTGATTGGACATTAGTGCGACTTCCACAACGTCAGACGGGGGTGCACCGAGCAGCGCCGGGAGGCTTTGCCCCAGCACTGGATTAAGGCAAGTTAAACTTTACTTTAAACGGCTCTTTTTCTAGGGTGAGACCTATAGAATAATGCAAATAGAGATATAATTATATTAACTGTCAAAAAAGGTTAGAGAAAACCTTTAATAGAAGTTTTTGGTGAATGCAAATCTTTAGACAATATACAATGCCCCTTATATTGCAATAGTTCACACTGGGTTTGAAATGTTAGTATAAAAGCAAAAAAAACATTTTTCTCACATGCAGTAGGTGCTACAAAAATAGACAAGAACACATGGTCATATATGTCAGATATTGCTAGCAGTAAAGCTTGTTCAGAATAGACACAATGTAAAAAGAATGTCTGCATTTGAGCACCATCTCTAGGAAGGTGCAGGGGATGAGGACCGCACCCAGGTGACATCCTCCAGGGGGTGACACCACCAGGGAGGAGCCTACTGTACTCGATTAATCCTCCTAGTGTTACCTCACTTGCGGATGTGGGGCATCAATGCAAGGAGGGTAGGCACTGTGACATCCTACCCAGCGAAAGAGGAAGAAGCAGAATCTGGCACACATGTCGCTTAGTATACTGTGCTACGTGTGTAGCTATATTCTGGTGATCTGATCTGCCTGACCCTTTCTCTGTCCCGCTGGGCCCTGGGGTGAGGAGTATTCTTGAGAAAGTTGCCGCTGGCCGCTGCACAGTAATACAGTAAGTGTGTGTATGTAACTTTATTATTAAAGTGCACAGTGCAGACTTTTTTGTATACTTTACTCTGTGTGTCTGTATCACTGTGTCTCTGAATTAGTGTATGCATGTTCCTGTATGACTGTGTCAGTTTGTGTGTATGTATGTGTCTGTAAGACTGTGTCAGTATTTGTGTATGCATGTTCCTGTATTACTGTGTCTGAATGAGTGCGTGTATGCCTGTCTGTATTACTATGTGTCAGTATTATTGTGTGTTTGTGTGGGTGTGTATATGCATCTGTGATTGTGTCTTTACGTGTGTGTAATTCGAACAATAAAATAGAGCGTTCTTATAGTCCTCCCCACTCTCTCACTGTAGGAATTTTAGGACCTATTGACACTTCCTTAACTGTTTGGAATGGGAAGTGTAGCTGACATTTTCAGCACACTTGTGGACATTAAATGAGGGACCAGTGGCTCAATCATCCTGGTGTATTTAGGAGGGACAATCCCTATTTTGAGCAAAAATCTCTGTCCCACTTTTGTATCCGAATGTCCCTCTTTTCTAGAAGCTCTATATTGTTGGTGTGTCTGAGTGTATAACAGAACTACACAGCAATCATACTTACAGTAATGTGTATTTAAACTAATAAATATGTTTAGAATCACTAGTTAATTATCTTTTCTTTTTCACTTACTGAAATTAATGAGTGAAGCGCTCTGCTGAACGTTTTGAAATCAGTCTGTAAAAATAAAATAACACTGTTCTTATTCTAAATTACATTTTAGGTACATATATTGTTATTAGTAAGGTCCCAAACATTTCTCAGAAAAGACTGCCCTTGGCCACACGCCAGTCACACCCCTAAAATTAAAAAGAGGGACACTCTTTGTCCATTTGAAAGGTATGTTAGTGAGGGTGAGTGAGGCTATTTGGACTCATTTTCTTTATAATTACAATTATTTATGTAGCGCCTGCATATTCCGCAGTGCAAAGTACATGAAAGAAAAAAACTTTTATACACATTCCTGGAAATGAAGGGGCTCTGGAGTGTTTAGGTTTGGGGGGCTTGGAGATAAGGAAGACTGACATAGGTCTACAGGTTTCTGCCTTTAAGGAACAACAGAATGCAATAATCAGGAGTTTCAGCCAGCCAAAGTTCTACAGCAAGTATTGGTGCTACATTAATGCTAATAATAAAAACACAGCAACATTTCGGTGTCACAATAAGAACAGTAGAAATTTATGGTAACATTTTGAACGTACAGGGTGGTCTAAAATTCAGATTAAGATTGACATGTAAATTACTTTTATTTGTTAGTAATTCATTTTTTTTGTTGCAGGTACATATTATAACTCCTGTGAGATTCATCATAGGTAATTTCTCGAAGGAACAGCAAGCAAAAATAGTGGAATACATTTTTTTTAAACTGAGACAATTGTTCGACGAATGGATAATTTCAAGAAATTGACAGATTAATTGGCCTCCACATTTGCCCAACCCTTCAGATTCCAATTACTTCTTGTGGGGGAAAAGAGTGTTTGTACGTGAACAAACCGTGTACACTTGAGCAGCTCAAGGAGAATATCCGTGCAGAAATTGGCTCAAACATTAACTAATGAACAATGCAATCGAAAGAGCCCGACTTTGCGAGGCAGCATATGGAGCTCATTTAAAATATGTCATCTTCCGTACCTTGTTAAACAAATCTCCATACTTTAAGCATTCATTGTATGTAATATCATTGAAATTTAGTCATTAATAAAAAATAAAAAAAAGTTATTGACTCTTCAATCCTTACTTCGCATTTTGGCCCACCCTGCACATGTCTGTCAAAAGAACCAAAGGAAAGCGAGTTATCACCTTAACAGTTGTGTTCATGTATGATGGCATTTAGTATGTTTAGCTTAAATGTAATGACATATACCAAAGCACTCTGAATTGACTCCCTGATCATGTATGCCTTTCTTTTCAGAAAATTTGGGGTTTACCCCCCAAATCTCTAAAAATATAAGCAGACATTTCTCCAACTCAGAAAGAGCAACAGCTTGTCTTGTTATGCCTACATTTTACATTTGTGAATAAACGCCCTTCTATTTCTTTGCAGATTCCTGTAAAATTCTGGTAACTGTAGTCTATAAAAATGGCCTAGTACAATAATATTAAATCACAATCACCAAATGGTTATACTTTCAGAAAAGAGATGTGTTGAAAAATGCAGGCCTTACCTCTAGCACTGATGAAATTAGCATTTATTTAAAACTGTACCCTATACACACAAGTGTATGTCCAGACTAAGAAAGCTTGGATCAGACCGCCATCCTATACATAGCCACTACACAGTGCACTTGTTCTAAACCATATGCTCAGAGGATCACAATATTTTATTTCTTCTAGGAATAATGACAGGAATAGAAGCTGTGCAATTGCATAATAACCAATATCATATAACATAATCCATAGCTATTTCTCATTCTGTCAGAAATATCAAAATAAAGGGGACACCTTTCTTACGAACTTAAACCTGATTTGCAAATTGAAAGCTAAATTTCGATTCCACTGTTGTTGATGCATTTTCCCAGGGGCTGCTAATTGCTAATTTGGCAGTCACTGATTACCGAAACTGCTTAATATTACCGATAGTGACTGGTAATCACTGGGTCACAAAAGTTTTCATGGCTCTTATAGAGAATAATAGAAGACATAAAGCTTCTTATTGATTTGTTTTCATGCTGGATCCTAAATTGCACCAGCTGCCGCTACCTCACCAAAATGAAAACCTGACTCAGGTAGGTGTAAATTAACAATTGTAACCTCCCCATCAGATCCATCCTGACAACTTACGGGACATGGGTAAAATTCACTCACTCAAATACACACACTATTAGCCCTATGTATATACATTTAATTAATTAGCCATACATGCATGCAGCTTTATCCATGTATAACATATACAGACTTTCCCTGACAGACAGATGTACACACACACACACACACACTGACAGAGAGACATTAACACACAAAGACACACACTTGCACAGACCATTCCAAGCACACATACAAAGATCCACACTAGCATACATTGACACTTCCTAGTACTGGTGCAGGTACACACTAACACTCATGCAGAGACACCCTATGTCATGTAGACACAAACTAGCACTGATGCAGACACACACACATGTTTATTTGAGAGAGTATTCAGGGTGAATTTAAAGTGAATTTCAGATTTAAGGCCAGACTAAACTGAAAGTATAGCTGACCTTTTCATGTTCAGTTATTTTAACCTTAAATTTGAAACTCACTCTTAATTCACTTTGACTTCTCACTTTAGTGAATAACCCTCACAGACAGTTACAATTGCACTAACACTCGTGCAGACAGGGCTGCCATCAGAAATTTTGGGGCCCCTGACAAAGCTCAAGGTCTTGGCCCCTAGTCTTTGAATCTGCCCACAAGGATGCAATATGTGTGTGTAGAGTGAATGCAGAGTGTGTGTGTGTGTGTGTAGGTCAAAGCACAGTGTGTTTAGTGGATGCAATGTGTGTAAAGTGGCCAAAATAGTAGCTCTGCATCTGTTTTAAGTCCCAGAATGCTTTGATAGCTGGGGATCTACAAGTTGCCCATTCTTGCAGGGCTGTATTTAGCACTTAGTGGTGTATGTGTGTTTGAAGGTAAACATGCTTTTGACATACATGCAAATACACAGGCACACATTGAAACATAGTTACACACACATACACTCAGGTGCACACTGACACAGATATACAGACACACTCATGTGCAACTTGACACACAGATACACACGAGATACAGGCACACTGACATACATGCAAATATACAGACACAGTTACACACACACACATACACTCATGTGCATACTGACACCGAGATACAGACACAAACAGGGCTGTCATCAGCGGGTGGCAACCATGACTGTTGTAATAGGCCCAGCAGTCCTGGGGGCACTTAGGCCCCCCCATTCCCAATGTGCACACACATATATATATATATATATATATATAGCGATTATTGATAGAGATAGATTATATGTATATAATATGTGTGTGTGTCTTGACAGTAGCAAAACGACCTAAGGCGCCCATCGGGTGGCCCATGCACTTAGGGTTACCCGATGGGCATATCTCTAAAGGGGCTCAATCAGTGCTGAGGATTTCTAATAACCGACTGGACCCCTTTAAGGATCCTGGCAGTGCTAGGAGGAAATGAGCGCGCTTCCTCCCAGCTGATACCCAGGGGGGATGGAGGTAGAGTCGTCAAGGAGGAGAGAGCCAGACCTACATCCACCGCAGCCAGCTTAGTTACCCTCCTGCAGCCAAAAGGTAAGAAGCAGGAGGGTGTTTAGAAAAATGAGTGTGTCAGTGTATGTATGTGTGTATCTGTGTGTTTGTTTGTATCTTGGTGTCTGTGTGCACCTGAGTGTATGTTTTTTTTATTGTTTTTTTGGACGCAGGCCTTTGTTTTATTACATTTGATTGTTTTATAGAAGTCATTTTCACTACTTAATTGATATACCCCCTTTTTTAGTTTTAGTTGGTTCTATGTAAATTTTTAAACAGATTGTTACTGCTTGTTTTTGTAACTTTGTTGCAATGTGTATATTTTCTATTTGATCTTTAGATATAGACTGCAACAGCTATCAGTGTCCAAGTCATGTACTTTTTTTATCTTGCAAAGTCTGTCTGATATTTTATTATGTGCATGCCCCATTTTCTGTCCTTTGCATTTATTTTTTAAAGTCTGTTGTTTAATTAGTGCAATACATTATTTCTCTATATTTATTGCTGGAACACACACTTTATTTGTTTTATGAGATTCTCAACTAAAGTTGCTTTTATTTGGTGTGAAGATGCCCATATATTTGATTATATTTGATTATTTTATTATTTTTTTCTCTATTTTTTCACCTATCTTTTATTTATATTTTGGTTGTACGTGTACATTAATTGGAACATCCAAGTACAAATGTGTATACAACTAACAGATATAAATTCCAGAGGTTCCACACAGGGGACTGGGATCAGCTGTCTGGACACCATTCCCAGGGCCGGCCTTAGGCATTTAGACGCCCTGTGCGAAAAATCTTCACAGCACCCCCCCCCCCCCCCGTCATCCATGTATGCTGTTATGTTTGTGTTGTCTGTGTATGTAATAGTACGTGTGATGACTGTGTGTGATATGTATGCTATGTGTCATATTTGTAATGGGTATATTAACAGTGTGTGATATGCGTGTATTGGTTGTATGTGACACACACACACACACAGAGTCAGACGGCCATACACACACAGGAAGACACACACACACACACACAGACATTCAGTCATACACACAGACACACACAGACAGTAATACACACAGACATTCAGTCATACACACAGACACACACAGACAGTAATACACACAGACACACAGAGGCAGACAGTAATACACACACACAGTCATACACACACACACACACACACACAGAGGCAGACAGTAATACACACACACAGTCATACACACACACACACACACACAGACACACACAGGCAGACAGTCATACACACACAGACACACACAGTCATACACACACACAGACACACACAGGCAGACAGTAATACACACACACACACAGACACACACAGGCAGACAGTCATACACACACACAGACACACACAGGCAGACAGTCAGCCATACACACAGACACACACAGAGGCAGACAGTAATACACACACACACACACACAGTCATACACACAGAGGCAGTGGCAGACAGTCATATACACACACACACACACACACACACAGGCAGACAGTCATACATACACACACAGGCAGACAGTCATACATACACACACACACACACACACACACACACAGGCAGACAGTCATACATACACACACACACACACACACACACAGACAGACACACACAGGCAGACAGTCATACACACACACACACACACACACACACACACACACACAGAGGCAGACAGTCATACACACACACACACACACACAGAGGCAGACAGTCATACACACACACACACACAGAGGCAGACAGTCATACACACACAGACAGTCATACACACAGGCAGAGAGTCACACTCACCTGACAATCACACAGTTACCTGTGGAGTTCATTGTTGAGGCAGTGCAGCTCCTGGTGACTGTTTGGTGGGGAAGCAGGGACTCCTTCCTGCTTCCCCTGCAGCCGTTTTCCGGCGCTTTTAGCTCCGCCCCCGCCGCACGGTAAGCTCCACCCCCGCTGCAAATGTAAAAAAAAAAATTTTTTTTTTTTTTAAATCGTCTGTGCGCCGCACGGCGCCCCCTGCTCCATGGCGCCCTGTGCGGCCGCACAGCTCGCACACCCCTAAGGCCGGCCCTGACCATTCCATCAGATTATTGTTCTGTTTTCATCACATTTACATTTCAATTCCCACGAGTACAGAATATTACAATTAGATCTTATTAACACCAAGCATCAAACCAATTTAATGCTTCTCATAGAGAAACATTGAATGCTACACTGTACATGTATGCGGTCGTTCAGGAGTTGCAAGTGTCGAGACTAGCTTGACATTCAGCCATCAGAGGTATGGTTTTTGTCAAATGTAAACATTGTAATTTCTCACAGCAATGTTTTACATTATCTGAGAAAATGGACAGAATTTATGTTCCAACATTATAGTAGTTTTGGTGCTTAGGGTGTCCTTAAAGTTTTTTTAATAAAAAAATATTTTTAAAATTATGCTGAATGTTACACTGAGGGTAAAAAAAAGTATTTGATCCCCTGCTGATTCTGAACATTCGTCCACTGACAAAGAAATGATCAGTCTATAATTTTAATGGTAGTTGTATTTTAACAGTGAAAGACAGAATAACAAAAAAAAAAATGTAAAAATAAAAACCACATGTCAAAAAAGTTATAAATTGATTTGCGTGTCAATGAGTGAAATAAGTATTTAATCCCCTGTGAATGAGCAAGATTTCTGGCTCACAGGTGTCCTTTATACAGGTAACGAGATGAGATTAGGAGCACTCTCTTAAAGGGAGTGCTCCTAATCTCAGCTCGTTACCTGTATAAAAGACACCTCTGCACAGAAGCTATCAATCAGATTCCAAACTCTCCACCATGGCCAAGGCCAAAGAGCTATCCAAGGATGTCAGGGACAAGATTGTAGACCTACACAAGGCTGAAATGTGTAATCAGCTTGGTAAGAAGGTGACAACAGTTGGTGCGATTATTCGCAAATGGGAGAAACACAAAATAATTGTGAATCTCCCTCGGTCTGGTGCTCCATGCAAGATCTCACCTCGTGGAGTTTCAATGATCAATGATCATGAGAACGGTGAGGAATAAGCCAAGAACTACACGGGAGGATCTTGTTAATGATCTCAAGGCAGCTGGAACCATAGTCACCAAGAAAACAATTGGTGACACACTACTCTGTGAAGGACTGAAATCCTGCAGCGCCCAAAGGGCCCCATTGCTCAAGAAAGTACATGTACAGGCCCGTCTGGTTTACCAATGAACATATGAATGATTCAGAGGAGAGCTGGGTGAAAGTGTTGTGGTCAGAAGAGACGAAAATCGAGCTCTTTGGCATCAACTCAGCTCGCCGTGTTTGGAGGAGGAGGAGGAATGCTGCCTATGACCCCAAGAACACCATCCCCAACGTCAAACATGGAGGTGGAAACATTATGCTTTGGGGGTGTTTTTCTGCTAAGAGTACAGGAAAACAGCACCACATCAAAGGGCTGATGTACGGGGCCATGTACCGTCAAATCCTGGGTGCGAATCTCCTTATCTCAGCCAGGGCATTGAAAATGGATCGTGGATGGGTATTGCAGCATGACAACGACCCAAAACACACAGCCAAGGCAACAAAGGAGTGGCTCGAAAATAAGAACATTAAGGTCCTGGAGTGGCCTTTATTTTGCAGAGAGCAACATAAGATTTATATACATATAATTGCTCAACTATATTCGTGAAAAATACTCACATTATTCCCCCATTAAAGAATCAGAAGCAATAATGAAAACAATTATCATAATAGGAGATGTTTTTAGTGCTTGGATATAGTTACATAGCTGATAAGAGACGTGCATCCATCAAGTTCTGCCTTTTTCGCTTATGTTATTGCTGTTGATCCAAAAGAAGGCAAAAAACCCAGTCTGAAGTGCTTCCAATTTTGCAACAAACTAGGAAAAAATTCCTTCTTCTCCCCAAAATAGCAGTCAGATGTCTCCTTGGATCAAGCAGCTATTACCCCACTAATAAGAAATTATACCCCTGTAAGTTATATTTTTGGAAATATTTATCCAATTGCTATTTAAGCATCCCATTGTTCAGCGCTACGGAATCTGATGGTGCTATATAAATAATAAAATAATAATAATAATCTGTATGGACTCTGATAAAACCACCTCTTCAGGCAGAGAATTCCACATCCGTATTGTTCATTCTTGACCCCGAAGTGCACAACTTTGCATTTCTCTACATTAAATTTCATCTGCCATGTTATTCCTCAGTTCCCCAATCTATCCAAATCCATCTGCAGCAAAGCAATATCCTGCTCACATTTTATTACTTTACAGAGTTTTGTGTCATCTGCAAACACTGAAACATGGCTTCAATGCTTATCTCAAGATCATTTATAAATATGTTAAATAGAAGCGGTCCCAAAACAGAACCCTGTGGGACACCACTTACTGATTTTGTCCAGCCTGAAAATTTACCATTAATGACAACTCATTGTTAGAGATGTCCCGAATAGTTTGCTGGCGAATAGTTCCTGGCGAACATAGCTTGTTCGCATTCGCCACGGCGGGTGAACATATGCGATGTTCGGTCCGCCCGCTATTCGTCATCATTGAGTAAACTTTGACCCTGTGCCTCACAGTCAGCAGACACATTCCAGCCATTCAGCAGCAGACCCTCCCTCCCAGACCCTCGCACCTCCTGGACAGCATCCATTTTAGATTAATTCGGAATCTGCATTCTTAGTGAGAGGAGGGACAGTGTAGCTGCTGCTGATTTAATAGGGAAACCGATAGCTAGGCTAGTGTATTCAGTGTCCACTACAGTCCTGAAGGACTCATCTGATCTCTGCTGTAAGGACAGCACCCCAAAAAGCCCATTTTAGGGCTAGAACATCAGTCTGCTTTTTTTTTTTCCTGTGTAATCTAATTGCAGTTGCCTGCCTGCCAGCATGTGTGTCAGGCTCACAGCGTATACTGTGCCCACTTGCCCAGTGCCACCACTCATATCTGGTGTCACAATAGCTTGCATTTAAAAAAAAAACAAAAACTTTTTTGACTGTAATATAATAGCAGTCCGTTTCCTTCACACCAGTGCAACTCATATCTGGTGTAACAGTAGTGTACATTAAAAAATAAAAATAGAAATTTGACTGTGAAATAATAGCAGTCAGTTTCCTTCACGCGTGTGCGTTTCAGGGCCTGCCAGGGCACAGTGTCACACCAGTGCAACTCATATCTGGTGTAACAGTAGTGTACATTTAAAAAAACAACACTTTTTTGACAGTGAAATAATAGCAGTCAGTTTCCTTCACGCGTGTGCGTTTCAGGGCCTGCCAGGGCACAGTGTCAAACCAGTGCAACTCATATTTGGTGTAACAGTAGTGTACATTAAAAAAATTTTTTTTTGACTGTAATAGATTGAATAGCAGTTAGTTGTCTGCAAGCGTGTGTGTCAGGCCTACAGCGTCTACTCTGCCAACTTCTGCCAGTGCACAGTGCCACTCATATCTGTTGTCACAGTATCTTGCACGCATAGTACCACTAATCAAAAAAAAAATGACAGGCAGAGGCAGGCCACCCCGCATGGGCCGTCGTGGTCGTGGTGCTGGTGGTCGTGGTGTTCAGAGGCCACGTACCCTGAACTCGAAAAGTTCTGAGGACATAGTTGACTGGCTAACACAGGACACCCAATCTTCTACAGCTTCCGCTCTGAACCTTGACGCACCATCCTCCTCCAGCTTAGCTTCGGGCACCTCTCAAGTTACCACTCGCCCGCCTGCCGCCACCACCAACAGTAGCACCACAGCCGCTTCACTGGATCTGTCAGAGGAGTTATTTACACATCAGTTGGAAGAAATGCGCAACCATTATTGCCAGAGGATGTAGATAACAGGGATATGTCTCAGTCAGGCAGCATTACACACATGGACGTACGGTGTGATGATGATGTTGTACCCGCTGCTGCTTCCTTTGCTGAATTGTCAGATACAAGTGAAGCGGTTGATGATGACGATGCGTCCGTGGATGTCACGAGGGTGCCCGCTAGAAGAGAAGAAGAACAGGGGGAAAGTTCAGATGGGGAGACAGAGAGGAGCAGGAGACGAGTTGGAAGCAGGGGGAGGTCGTCGCAAGGAGCTAGTGGCACAGTCAGACAGCATGCATCGGCACCCGGGGTCAGCCAGACAGCACGCCAATCAACGCATGCTGTTGCCACCACCAGAATGCCGTCATTGCAGAGCTCAGCAGTGTGGCATTTTTTTTGTGTGTCTGCCTCTGACAACAGCGATGCCATTTGCAACCTGTGCCAAAATAAACTGAGTCGTGGGAAGTCCAACACCCACCTAGGTACAACTGCTTTGCGAAGGCACATGATCGCACATCACAAACACCTATTGGATCAACACATGAGTACAAGCAGCACGCAAACTCAAAGCCGCCATCCTCCTCCTGGTCCAGCATTTTCAGCCACATCAACCACTGCTGTCCTCCTTGCCCCCTCTCAACCATCCGCCACTCCGTCTCTCGCCTTGAGCAGTTCCTGCTCATCTGCCCACAGTCAGGTGTCTGTCAAGGACATATTTGAGCGTAAGAAGCCAGTGTCACAAAGTCACCCCCTTGCCCGGCATCTGACAGCTGGCTTGTATGAACTCTTAGCCCGCCAGCTTTTACCATACAAGCTGGTGGAGTCTGAGGCGTTCCAAAAATTTTTAGCTATTGGGACACCGCAGTGGAAGGTACCCAGCCGAAATTTCTTTGCACAAAAGGCAATCCCCAACCTGTACTCGGTTGTGAAAAAGGAAGTGATGGCATGTCAGGCACACAGTGTTGGGGCAAGGGTCCATCTGACCACTGATACCTGGTCTGCAAAGCATGGTCAGGGCAGGTATATCACCTACACTGCGCATTGGGTAAACCTGCTGACGGCTGCCAAGCATGGAATGCATGGCTCTGCAGAGGAGTTGGTGACACCGCCACGACTTGCAGGCAGGCCTGCTGCCACCTCCTCTACTCCTCCTACTCCATCCTCTTCCATAACCTCCTCGGCTGAGTCCTCTTGTGCTGCTGCGTCTTGCTCCACATCAACGGCACCCCCCCAGCTCCCCAGGTACTATTCCACATCCCGGATACGGCAGTGTCACGCCGTCTTGGGGTTGACTTGCCTGAAAGCAGAGAGTCACACCAGACCAGCACTCCTGTCTGCCCTGAATGCACAGGTGGATCAGTGGCTGACTCCGCACCAACTGGAGATCGGCAAAGTGGTTTGTGACAACGGAAGAAATTTGTTGGCAGCATTGAATTTGGGCAAGTTGACACATGTGCCGTGCATGGCAGATGTGTGTTATCTGATCGGACAACATTTTGTGCATAAGTACCCAGGCTTACAGGATGTCCTGAAGCAGGCCAGGAAGGTTTTCCGATATCGAGCGGTGAAACAACATGCCAGTGAGGCGCTTGATTTGCGACAGCCCGACACGTTGGAATTCAACACTCCTAATGTTCGACCGCCTGCTCCAACAAGAAAAAGCCGTTAACGACTATTTGTATGACCGGGGTGCTAGGACAGCCTCTGCGGAGCTGGGAATTTTTTGCCACGTTACTGGACGCTCATGCGCAATGCCTGTAGGCTCATGCGTCCTTTTGAGGAGGTGACAAACCTAGTCAGTCGCACCGAAGGCACCATCAGCGACATCATACCATTTGTTTTCTTCCTGGAGCGTGCCCTGCGAAGAGTGCTGGATCAGGTCGTAGATGAGCGTGAAGAGGAAAAGGAAGAGTTGTGGTCACCATCACCACCAGTAACAGCCCTACATAAAAAAACCACCAATGACTTCCTAGGGACTAACCCTATATAAAGAACCACCAATGACTTCCTAGGGACTAGCCCTATATAAAGAACCACCAATGACTTCCTAGGGACTAGCCCTATATAAAGAGAACTATGGGGGGAGGGGGATGCGGTGGCAGGTAGTTAGGCTGTAATTTTTTGTATTGCATTTTTATCATTGTTTTTACCTATATGGGTCCCTGTGGAAGTTCTCACGTGAGAATGAATCATGTAGGACCATAGCTTTTTAACACTATTTGTGTAATATTTTTATTTTATACAATAAATGTCCTTGTTTTGGAATAACCTCTGGTAAATCATTTTTGGGTGATTAAAAAGACCAGTCCGGGCCGAGCTGCACGGCTGCAAGAACCGCGTGCTCCGAGCGAGAACTCTCCAAAAGATAATATATTGCTAACTTTTCCCCCGGCAAATACGTTGATCCTACACAGTAGAGAGCAGGCGACACCCTGGATCTCAACACTGGAGGATTTGGAGCCCGGGCGGACAAGTTGAACCCGACAGTGAAATTGCGGCCTAAAGTCGGAGGTGAGCGTGGGAGAAGCGGCCGATCTCCCTGCTCACAGACCAGCTGGAAAATGCCAAAACTGGTGGAAACCCCGCTCCCCCCCCAGCCGGTGGGGGTTATCCCGGCTCATATCAGTCACCAGCGGAACCACGACATCCATCAGACCCAAATGCAAGCACACAGCAGTATACAAGGGGCCAAGATGGCGTCTGCTGATCCTGCTGCAGAGACACACAGCTTACTAAAGCCACTCGAACAGCGACTGGATGATCTCTTTCGCAGATTCTGGCAGAAGCTGCAGAGCAGAAAGGACCGAGCCTTAATGGAGAAACAGGGACAAGCAGAGCACAGACACCTACCTCCTGTCAAACTGCACCTAACGGCTGACAACCGACGGAGACTACCAACAGCACCTGAGCGTGCGACACCAGCAAGGAAAAAACGACGTCCTGCAAAACCCAAAGCCCACTGCCGCCTTCCTGGGCTGAGGAGCAGAAGGGGTAGCACCCGATTGCCTAACCCACGTCCTTGGAAGGTACTACCGACCACCAAGACCACACGGGATATCGCCTGCAGCACTGAGAGCAGCTGGAGCGGAGGGACAGGCACAGGGGCTCCCGCGAAGGCCTGGGGCCGGAGGAGCGACCAAATCTGGACTAACTGGACACTATCATCTATCATGCAAGACAGCAAGGGTATAGGGTAGCGACAGGGCGCACCAACGCAGGAGGGACACGCTCAGATAAGCTCTCCCTTAGGCTATATTTTGTTTTGCCTATCATTCTATCTGCCTAACAGGTTTATTACTGTTGCCAGAAGGAATGAACCTCCCCATACAATCTATGTCCCCTATGTTTTTTAATTGCTTACTGCTTATTCATGCCAGGACCTAGACAGACCTCCTCACTAACTGACGGTGCTATATTGTCTCACACTAGTAAACTAATGCTTAACGACCTATTACTGTCCAGAGGGCAACCTATTACTTTAAATAAGCGGATAGAAATTGTTACTTTGCATAGCCTGCAATCCAAACACTACATAACCAAGCATGTGTAGACTAGCTGCAAAAGTACATCACATTTATGCATATCAGATAATACCTGTCAGTTTATAAGCAATGTCCTGTTATATGCATTTTTGATAACGTTAATTAACCTTGTTGCTGTTCCTACTACAAAAAAAAGTGAGAAAAAAAAAATGTGCAGTACATGCCACAGTCATGCCTCTTGAAATGTCTGTATTCGCCTCTGTCTCCTGCCTCTTGAAATGTCTGTATTCACTGTGGTGGCATGGCAAACCTGTCTTATCATACTGCCATATCTATAGTGTGTTGCTCATGTGCATAGGGGGCTGTCAGGGGTGGTATATTCTTCTAGCATATACTACTGTATTCCTCATCAAAACATGTCTACAGATAGTACCTATTGTTTATCAGCAATATACTCATCTAGCTATCTCCATGACAAGCGTAATATTTTACCATAGTTAAAAACAAACGTGATCCTGAACTACTGTTTTCAAATAATATAAAAATGTGCCTGTATATCTAATGCCATAGCATGTTATGCCAATGTTTGCCTACTCTACCGGATGTCGCTGTTGTGGCACACACCGGCTGTATGTTCAATCAGTGCATAACCAAAATAAAGAATTTAAAATAAAAAATAAAAAAGACCAGTCCGGAGACAAAAATCCAAAGGAGGAACTTCAAGCCCCCTATTGATATCGTGGGCGGCATCCATAAGGCACTTTTACCATTGTGATTCTGTGAGTGCTACTGAAAATTTGCGTTTGTCACTAATTTAACACTATCACACTTTGTTATATTTGTGTTCATAGGTTCATCAGCACGATCTCTAAATATTGTGTGTACATATATTAAAGCATTTAAAGCAAGCCATAGCATATATGTATGTATATCTACCCTTTGGGCTCCCCCTTCAGAGATCTTATAGTACGAGCCATGAGACATGGTTATATGTATAATCAGCTAGCACGTAGACTAGTGTAGACATGAAGGCATTTCCTGTGCGCTACCTGCCAGCTCCAACAATTCTGCAAATGATTTTGTCACTACGTCTGCCAGACTACATGTATCTTTCATTCAATTCTATGCTTGTATTATTTACCACACTTTTTCAAATCTAGTTATGCAACTGAAATGTCTTATTGAACTAGTTTGACCTTGAACCATCCAACTTTGGCCAAGCTAATGGTTTATATGACTATAATAAATTAAAATATGTATTCAAATATGTTACTTTTTTATTCCATTGTGTCCCCAGTTGCTTAAATAAAATAGTCACACATTGCCTATTGATCTATGTGCATTATATCATTGGCTCGTCAATGTAACCAATCTTAGAATTAGCTGTTAGAATTTTTCCAGAAATGGGAAATAATGGAAGATTGTTTTCCCTTTAATTCCTACATTTACTCAATTCCCTGTAACTATATCCTCTGTTGTTATTATTGTAGAAATAGATACTTACTACGACATATGTACCAATAGTTTCAGTGGGAGCAAAATTCAGCTGCATTAGCATGTTGCTAATTTCACCAATTATGTGAGGATATCTTAGATGATATACACAGTACTCCCCGTAAGTGCAGAAATAAGAAGACGTGAGTATATATTTTAGTACAGTGAACATCTGCCAACAATGTCACATGCTATGAACAGCCTGTAACAAAATAGTGTGATGTATCGTTATTTATAATGGCACTGCTTCCCAAACTTTTTAGACATTGTATTTGTGAAATCACCATCGTACAGTAAATATATTATCTCTGTTTGCATATTGGCTGTGGCTTTAAGCATCCAATGTTTTATTATAACATTCTCTATTTTGCATCAGGTTTCTTTATTAATTTAATATAAATCTCGATGGCAATGTGCTTCACTTTAAAGGAACACAATAGAATAAGGAATACAAAACTGTTTTTTTTATTATTATTATATTTATATAGCTCCAACAAATTCCGCAGCGCTTTACAGTGGGTGGAGGAACAAACATGTAGTTGTCAGCAGACAAGTTGGACGCACAGGAACAGAGGGGTTGAGGGCCCTGCTCAATGAGCTTACGTGCTAGAGGGAGTGGGGTAAAGTGACATAAAATGTAAGGTAAGTATTAGCGAAGTAGATTGGAAAAATAGTATTCAGTGAAGACTTAGTGTGGGTTTTTTGAGCCATAGTTTTTCAAATTATCCTCTTTCAAATACACATCTAAATCTAAGTAAAAATGTATACAAATTTATACAGTGCTCTACAACCCACGTAATATATTTATTGCAGTGTGGTTGTGGTGCTCAATACATTGTGGTGTGGTGTGGTGTGGTTGTGGTGCTCAATACATTGGACATACTCTTACATATAAGACTCACAGAACATTTTCAGAACCTAAGAAATGGGAAATTAGATAACAATGTACCGAGACACTGTATCTCTTGTCCACAATTCCAGTGGAATACTTTTTTGGCCTTTGGAATAGACAAAGTGGAAAGAAATTGGAGATGGGGGAACATTGAAACTTTACGTAACACCAAAGAAGCCCAAAGGATTTTTAACTTAAAAAAGATATGGTCTCAACCAGGAAATAGATTTGGCAGGACTTATTTAATTCTATTATAATTTTTTTCTGGTAAATATTATTTCCTGGTTTCTTTGGGACTTTCTGGTTACTATATAGTCTCAATACATCATTCTATTTTTATGTATATATTTGGTTGATACTAGACATGTGCAATTAGTTTCGGGCCGAATATGTATTTGGACGAATTTCAGGCAATTCGGACATTCGGGTACTTCCGAATGTCTGAATGGCCAAAATACCGAATTGCCGAAAGTGCCGAATTACCGAGGTCACGAAGTTCTGAAATTACCGAATTTCCAAAGTTCTGAAGTGCCGAATTGCCGAAGTTCCGAAGCACAGTTTTGCCTAAGTACTAATAAACTTACCCAGTGGAAGAAGAAGAATGTTACACTGTATACAATTTTAAATAAAAAGTATACAAACATAGCCAGGATTCAGCTGTAAGCATTTGCAACACTTACAACAATCAAGTAACATACATTCATATAAAATGTAAGTTACTTAGTCAGTTAATGTAATGACAGGAATGAATAAGTAGATAACTCCCTAATTCCCACGGTATTCCCAATTCCCAAGACCTAAATTGGTATTTCAGACAAATTTACTAATACTAAGTAAAGATTACCTAGTATTAGTAAATTATGCCCCTATACCGCGAGTAGAGGCATGTCTATTAAACAGTGAGCAGCCTGTGGCCAGGGGTAGAGGACATTAAGTCCCCCCCTAATTAGTATTTAGGGCCCCCACCCACCGCTCAGGGGTGGGGGCCAGGGGGGAGGATATTAGGTCCCCCTCGTAGTAATTTTTTAGGGCCCTCAACCACCGCTCACGGGTGGGGGCCAGGGGGGAGGACATTAGGGGGGACCCTCATTCTAGTTTAGGACCCCCACCCACCGCTAAGGGGTGGGGGCCAGGGGGAGGACATTAGGTTCCCCCCCTAATTAGTATTTAGGACCCCCCACCGCTCAGGAGTGGGAGCCTGGGGGGAGGACATTAGGTTTTCCCCCCTCATTCTAATTTATGGTCCCCACGCACCGCTCAGGGGTGGGGGTCAGGGGGGAGGACATTAGGTCCCCCCAATTAGTATTTAGGGCCCCCACCCACAGCTCAGGGGTGGGGGCCAGGGGGAGGACATTAGGTCCCCCCTCATGCTAATTTAGGGCCCCCACCCACCGCTCAGGGGTGGGGGCCAGGGGGGAGGACATTAGGTGTGTCCCCCTAATTAGTATTTAGGGCCCCAACCCACCGCTCAGGGGTGGGGGCCTGGGGGGAGGACAATAGGTCTCCCCCATTATTTTACTTTATTTTACTTTAGGGCCTCATGCTGCTCACTGTTTACTAGACATGCCCCTACTCGCGGTATAGCGAGTAGGGGCAAAATTTACTAATACTAAGTAATTTGTACTTAGTATTAGTAAAAGTGGCTGAAATACCAATTTAGGTCTTTAGGTCTTTCAGCCTTTTGGTAGATAACTCCCTAATACCGTGGGAATTAGGGAGTTATCTATCAAGCGGCTGCAAGACAAGTTCCGAAGTGTCAAAGGGCTGAAGTGCCGAAGTTGCCAAAATTTCGAAGTGTCGAAGTGCCGAAGTTCCGAAGTGTCGAAGTCCCAAATGCCGAACCGAACCGAAATTTTTTCCAATGCACATGCCTAGATGATACTAATATTTATTTTCCAAGTTACCGAAATATGAACCATACTGACGAAGGATCTCATATACACTGTTTGGTCCCTTATACAAGGGATCCTTTTGTATTTTATGTTTTTGTATTTTGTTAAAGGCTCAACATGACTTATGGTAAAAGAACAGATGTTTGATTATTCATTTTTATTTTTATTTTTTTATTTTTTATTTTAGTTTGACTCATTTCATTTTTTATTTATATTATTTTTTCCACATTTTTGTTTCAGTTTTTCAATATTTTTCCATCCAACATATTTTGTATAAAAACATTTATTATATATATTTTTATATCTTTTACATATTTTTATGTATGTACCTGTACCATCTCCTCCATTTTTGATTGAGGACTGATTTGTTCTTTTTTGAAAGCAATATCATACTGCACTATAACATTTACATAGGAATATGGCAAAATTGTAAAAAGATTTTTTTCATTAATATATTATTTGTGAGGGGCGGAGCCTGGCACTCAGGCTGAACGGCTGTGTTTCACTTCAGCTCCTGCTAACTACTGTACTTCGAGGGGGTAAACCCCAAAAAACACGGCACAGTCGCCCAACTGAGGTGAGAAAACATGTTGGGGACACCCGGGGGAATCGACAGACACCAAATGCAAGACTCTACGACCCCGGGAACCCATAAAAGAGTCCTGAGGCCTACCGGAGATCGAGCGCTGGGGAGACGGCCGCTTCCCGCGCTGACTGACCTGGTCGGACATACCTCGGGGGCACCACCTCCTACCCCCCCCCTCTGGACCGATGGGGGTCATCTCGGTCCGCAACAAGCGACTGGAAAAGCGGCAACAAACAGAGCCCACAATATGGGGCAAAACAACAACAGGATAGGCAAACACGAGGCGCAACTAAAATGGCGACAGATCAAGCACCGAGCGAGATACATGAACGCCATACAGTAATACCAAACTACGAAGCCAGACTCACCGCTCTCTTCGATGCATTTTGGGCACAGTTGGAGCGCCGGGCGTGGATGCACAAACAGAGCACTCACCAGAGCCAAGTGCAATTCCAGCAACATATCTGCCGACGCCTCACTCCTAAACGGCGTGGAGCCCCAAGATGGCGCCGCAGGAGGAGTGATCCTCTGCCCGCAGGCATACTCATAAAGAGAAAACAAACATCGGAGCGCGACAGCAGAACACATGGGACCCCCCGTGCACCAAAGAGTTCTCCCCACTCTTCTTCCGAGCTGGGAGCCCACCTGAGGATTACTCCTCTTCGCCACCCATACACCCAGGGGAACAACCGGACTCCGGCAAAACCTTGGGCCCACGACCCTGGAGATGGGGTCAATGGACCTGTGGCAAGGGCCCCCGCTAAGGCCTCGGGCCGAAGACACGGGACACTTAAGCGGCAACGCACTAGGAGAAACACCGGGGGCACCATGACTCAGGGGGCCAAGCACCAAGCAGGTCAAAATGCCCACTTGTCAGGGTACCTGTAGTCTCTACCTCAGAGGAGGTGAGAGACTTAGACGTTTATCCTCCCAGAGGGGTTGTTTCTTCCGTTCCTCGCGGTCCTCTCGGCCATTTACAAGCCGACCGCGAGGGATCCACTTCCTTATATGACGCGACGCTCAGTAGTCGACGTCATGACGCCAACCCGGGTCGACCTGTCCGTCAAGTCCCGAGCACTAATCAGGACTCGTCGGGGGCGTGATTACCCTCTAGAATCAAGGTATAAAGTAAGGCTTTCGGCATCTGCTCATTGCCCTGTCGTGGTTCTAGCCTGTCTAGTCACTCAGTGCTCTTGTATTCTAGTTGTCTCTTTGGTTCTGACCCGGCTTGTTTGTATTACCTTGTTTACCTCTGTTACCCTTTGACTCGGCTTGTCTCTCGCTTACCTGTCCTCTCGTTCCCTCGACCTCGGCTTGTTCTTAGACCATTCTCTACTTACTCCTTACGTTAGAAGAAAAAAGGGGAGGAAAAATGGAAGCTTAGGGAGACACTCAAATAAGTGGGGGTAACCCACAATAAACTACCAGGGTAGTACTCCTTACGTTAAGTCTGGCCATTCTAAGGTCCGGTATACGTACCTACCACCTGTTTGTACTCTGCGTGTTGGATCCCTGTCCCGATCCTGACATTACGACTGGGCCAATGGAATCTGCAGGTACAAACACTCAGGTTGGTCCTTCTGACTCTAGGTTCGACGCCATGGATCACAGAATGGACCAGATGGCTCTAGCACTACAGGCGTTACTATCTCGTTCTAGTAATCAACCAGAGGAGATGCGTAATACTTCTATCTCTCCTGTGAGTTCAGGTCTAGAGGTAGCCACTGTAGGTGCTTCTTCCCGTATCACTCCACCTGTACGTTATGGTGGTTCTCCAGAGAAGTGTCGTGGTTTCTTAAACCAAATAGGTATCCATTTCGAATTACAACACCGCTCCTATCCTACAGATAGGGCGAAGGTTGGATTTATTATCACATTACTTGTTGAGAAAGCTTTGAGATGGGCCAATCCATTGTGGGAAAATGATAATCCGTTAGTATATAATTATAATGCCTTTGTAGCTGCTTTCAGAAGAACTTTTGACCCTCCAGGTAGAAAGGTCAATGCAGCTAGATTACTGTTGCGCCTTAGACAAGATAACCGAACACTTGTGGATTATGCACTAGAGTTCAGGTCTTTGGCGGCAGAGGTTAAGTGGAATGAACAGGCTTATATAGATGTATTTTTAAACGGGTTATCAGACATAATCCTTGACGAGGTTGCTACTAGAGAGCTTCCTGAAAATTTGGAGGATTTAATTTCTTTTATTTCTCGCATTGACGAACGTTTAAGAGAGAGGCAGAACACTCGAGAGAGAAACCGTAGACCTTCCTTTAAACTAGCTCCTTCATTTCAAAGTTCTGAATCCACAACCTCACTTTTTCCAGAACCTATGCAGATAGGCAATACTCACCTCTCAGAAGAGGAGAGACAGTACAGGAGAAGGGAGGGGTTGTGTATGTACTGTGGAGTCAGAGGTCATTTACGCCTAAATTGTCCTAATCGCTCGGGAAACGCTCGCACTTAAGTTTCTCTAGAGGACAGGCCTTGGGTGTTTCTATTTTGTCCTCTAATCTTAATTATAAAGATCACAGGCTTCTGCTACCCGTTTCTTTAACTTGGGAGAAGGGAGTACTAGAAACTATGGCATTGATTGATTCCGGAGCTGCTGAGAGCTTTATCGACCAAGTTTTTGTTACCAAACACGCTATCCCATCCCAGTTAAGGGAGACACCCTTAGCCGTTGAGGCCATAGATGGTAGACCTTTAGTTGAGCCTGTTATTTTCCGTGAAACCATACCCGTTAAATTAACTGTTGGTATCTTACACGAGGAAGACATATTTTTATTGCTTATTTCTTCTCCTTCTGTTCCCATAGTCCTGGGGTATCCTTGGTTAAAAAAACATAACCCTATTATTGATTGGGAATTAGGGGAGATAATCTCATGGGGTCAGGGTTGTCAGGACAGGTGCTTACGGACAGTGTCACCGCTTTGCGCAGTTAACACACCGATTAATTCTACCTACTCTACAGAGGTACAAATACCGCCCCTGTACATGGATTTAAAGGCAGTATTTGACAAAAAGAATGCTGATACTTTAGCTCCACACAGGTCTTTTGATTGTAAGATTAATCTACTACCTGGTACTATGCCCCCCAGGGGTAATGTATATCCTTTGTCCACTAAAGAGAACTTAGTCTTAGAGGAGTATATTCGTGAGAACCTTGAAAAAGGATTCATTAGGAGATCCTCCTCTCCTGCCGGGGCTGAGTTTTTTTTTGTTAAAAAGAAGGATGGTACACTAAGACCTTGCATTGATTATCGAGGTTTGAACAAAATAACCATTAGAAATGCCTACCCAATTCCTTTGATTACCGAGCTCTTTGATCGTCTAAAAGGCTCCAAGATTTTCACCAAGTTAGATCTCAGAGGGGCGTATAACTTGGTGAGAATTCAGCAGGGACACGAGTGGATGACGGCGTTCAATACCCGTTATGGGCACTATGAATACACAGTAATGCCTTTTGGTCTCTGTAATGCTCCGGCAGTATTTCAGGACCTGATCAATGAAGTTCTTAGAGAATTTCAACATGACTGCGTTATTGTATATCTGGATGATATACTTATACACTCTAGAGAGATTAAGACTCACCACAGACAAGTCAGAAGGGTATTGCGCAAGCTTCTTCAACATGGCCTGTACTGCAAATTGGAGAAATGCAGCTTTGACCAATCCCAGATAAACTTTCTTGGTTATGTGATTTCTGGGGAAGGGTTTAAGATGGACCCGGATAAGCTCCAGTCCATTTTGGATTGGCCTTTACCCAGGGGTCTCAAGGCCATTCAGAGGTTTATTGGATTCTCCAACTATTATAGGCGTTTCATTAAGGGTTACTCTTCAATTATAGCTCCTATTACCAATATGACCAGACAGGGGGCTGACACTAAGAACTGGTCTACTGAAGCCCTTCTTGCCTTCAAAACACTCAAGGAACTGTTTGCTTCTGCACCAATTTAGTTCACCCTGATACGACTCTGCCTTTCCTACTCGAGGTAGACGCCTCAGAGACAGGTATAGGTGCTATCCTGTCCCAAAGGTTAGGTGTGGATAAGCCCTTACATCCATGTGTTTTTTTTTCCAAGAAACTATCAGGTCCTGAGAGCAGATATGACATTGGTGACAGGGAACTACTAGCAGTTATCATGGCTTTAAAGGAGTGGAGACATTTATTGGAGGGCACCTTACATCCTGTTACTATTTTGACAGACCACAAGAACCTGTTCTATATTGGGGAGGCCAAGCGCTTGTCCTCCAGGCAAGCTCGTTGGTCTTTATTCCTCACGCATTTCAATTACGTGCTCACTTATAGACCTGGTTCTAAGAATTCTAAAGCCGATGCTTTGTCTCGACAATATGAACCTTCTGCGATATCGGAGCCGGTTTTGTCTTCTATAGTACCCAGGTGCAATATTATCGCCAACACGAGTCTTAAGATTCACTCTCCGTTGCTTGGTCAGATCATGAAGTTGCAGCATCTGGCGCCTAGACAGACTCCTGGGGCAAGGCATTTCGTTCCTCCTGAACTCCAACTGGAACTCTTACAGTGTTTTCACAACAGTAAGGCGGCTGGGCATCCGGGTATTCGCAAGACATGTTCCTTGATCTCTAAAGATTTCTGGTGGCCTTCTTTACGGAAGGATATTAGGGATTTCATCGGAGCATGTGAGGTCTGTATGAAGACTAAGCAACCTCATACGCTTCCATGTGGGTTGTTACATCCCTTGAACATTCCAGAGAGACCATGGTCCTGTTTGGCTATGGACTTCATTGTAGATTTGCCTGTTTCTAAAAAACAGACTGTGATCCTCACGGTGGTTGATAGGTTTACTAAGATGGCTCATTTCGTGCCCTTAACTAAACTCCCGACTTCTCCTGAATTGGCGGAGATATTCGCGAGAGAGATTTTTCGCTTACATGGGATACCTTCCGAAATTGTTTCCGATAGAGGTTCCCAATTTGTTTCACGTTTTTGGAGATCCTTCTGTTCTCAACTAGGCATCAAATTGAATTTTTCTTCTGCCTATCACCCTCAGTCTAACGGAGCTGCTGAACGTACCAATCAAAAGATTGAACAATATTTGCGTTGTTTTGTTTCTGAACACCAGGACGATTGGGTCGGTTTGATTCCTTGGGCGGAGTTTGCACACAATAATCTCGTTTGTGATTCTACTCGTTCCAGCCCCTTCTTCATGAATTATGGCTTTCATCCTTCCATTCTTCCCTCGGTTTCTCCTTCCCAAGGGGTACCGTCGGTTGATGTTCATGTTGCCAATTTGAGGAAGTTGTGGGATCAGACTCGACAAATTCTCCTACATAATTCCATGTTGTTCAAGAAACACGCTGATAAGCACAGAAGGGCGGCTCCGGTTTTTGTTCCAGGTGATAGGGTATGGTTGAGTACAAGAAACATTCGTTTAAAGGTTCCTTCTATGAAATTCGCTCCTCGTTACATTGGCCCTTACAGGGTTCTGACTCGAATTAACCCAGTTGCGTATCGCCTAGCTCTTCCAGCTGCCTTACGCATTCCTAACTCCTTTCATGTTTCCTTACTGAAACCGTTAGTCTGTAACAGATTTTCCTCCACTATATCCTCTCCTCGCTCTGTTCAGGTTGAGGGTCAGGAGGAGTATGAAATTAACTCCATCATCGATTCTCGAATCTCCCGGGGGAAGTTACAATATCTTATTGACTGGAAGGGATATGGTCCTGAGGAGAGGACTTGGGTACCTCAGGAGGATGTACATGCTCCTCACCTCCGCAGGGCTTTTCACTCCCGTTTTCCATCTCGTCCCGGTTCCTTCCGCCCGGTGGGCGTTTCTGAGAGGGGGGGTACTGTCAGGGTACCTGTAGTCTCTACCTCAGAGGAGGTGAGAGACTTAGACGTTTATCCTCCCAGAGGGGTTGTTTCTTCCGTTCCTCGCGGTCCTCTCGGCCATTTACAAGCCGACCGCGAGGGATCCACTTCCTTATATGACGCGACGCTCAGTAGTCGACGTCATGACGCCAACCCGGGTCGACCTGTCCGTCAAGTCCCGAGCACTAATCAGGACTCGTCGGGGGCGTGATTACCCTCTAGAATCAAGGTATAAAGTAAGGCTTTCGGCATCTGCTCATTGCCCTGTCGTGGTTCTAGCCTGTCTAGTCACTCAGTGCTCTTGTATTCTAGTTGTCTCTTTGGTTCTGACCCGGCTTGTTTGTACTACCTTGTTTACCTCTGTTACCCTTTGACTCGGCTTGTCTCTCGCTTACCTGTCCTCTCGTTCCCTCGACCTCGGCTTGTTCTTAGACCATTCTCTACTTACTCCTTACGTTAAGTCCGGCCATTCTAAGGTCCGGTATACGTACCTACCACCTGTTTGTACTCTGCGTGTTGGATCCCTGTCCCGATCCTGACACCACTATGGAGAAGCTGATCCCGGCCTCAATGGAGCGACGGATCAAGAAGGCAGCCCCCCACAACCGAGTGGACTAGACTGTGCAAAATACAACACAACTCCTCCAAGTGGGGTGGGCTGAACAACAGCATGGACACTTGCCACACTTGAGGCCTTGGACTGATCCAAGCAACCGAAAGAGACACCTTGTATTACCCTGAGGGTTCTACCCATGAGGACTCTGTTTACATACTCTGTGATGTTTAACTTTTTCTTTTCACAGTTAACACTTTATGACTGCAACAGATAGTTATAAGCTATGCCACCAGCCTGCCTTAGCAATTCTAATTGTACCTGTTAGAGCACAAATTAGCTTTCTTAATATGTTAATATGTAGATATAAAACTGCTGGCACCGATCCTGCTAGAGATGGCAGGATTGATACCCCGGCAGGGTTGTATCCACCTTAGTCCAACATGCCTCTAATGTTTAGCTTGATTAGCTTGTCTAGCCTGTCATAACAATACTAATGGAAACCGCTATATGCCTGTAGTTAAGCGTTTGCCGTAACACCTACTACTGTACTAACATAAACCATTCCACTGGTGCGAGATAAACTTACCTATTGTAACACACCAAGCTCCTTACTCAATCACAGATGACTTAACTCACATTTTGCATATACCCTCTCTGGTAGAGCTTTGCTATGCTATGTCCTGTTTAACACGTCTGCCTCTCATTAAATGCTGATATTACTCGAAATACACTTGATTGGCACCAGGAGGCACTAAACTGTATCTTGTAAAATGCACCACCTTATCAGTCACACATTAAGCACCATTGAGATGTTTAGATCGTTGGGCCCAGGCAGACCAGCAAGGTAACCTAATCTGCATGCCAAGCAACCAGCACCAGCACTAGGCCTCGTGCCGATGGGTTTTTATGTAGCTCTAACAGATCAGCCCTAGCTCATGTCATTCAGCCTGTACGTTCCTGTATAACTGCTCATGTTGATAGGGTCACACCTGTCTTATAGCATCTACTGTTAACCTGTTTAAATTGTGTTCCCGTTTACCGACTCATAAAAACATAAAAAATGAGGCAATACCACTCTGGAAATGTAATGCACACTGTTTTTGCTGTACTAATCCACTTTGATGATTACCCATGCATTTCCCCCCTTTTTTCTATTATGTACCCCTCACAAGTGCCTCAATAAAAGAAAGATTTAAAAATATATATATATATATATTATTTGTATTATTTATTATTATTTTAATTTTTTTCATCGTTATTTTCATATGTCTGTTCATCTTTTGCATCGTCCATATTATGTGCAAGACATAGCAACGTAATCTAAGTATTTTTGTGATTATATTTAGCATTCGTTGCTAATTTTTTGTGACTGCAATATATGTTGTACATATCCATATCTTTTCTATACCTGGTCCATACCAATGACTGATATGCTCTGCCTTAATAATAGTATTTTGATATGTTATTGTATTATTCATTTAGTGTATTATGCTTTTGTAAACTACGAGTCTCTTTATGACAAGACTCCATTTCCCATGATGCCTTTCATGGATGTGGTGTTTCACACTTGCAACAACACTGTCAGCTGGAAGCTTCGTCAACCGGAAGTGCCGTATATAAACGGAAGTGTTATATGCGTTCCACAGTGGAACGCCCGCTATCAGCTGCCGCAAGTTTTCATTGAAATTATTCCAGTATATAAGAAGACACCAGACAGATCAAGTTTATACATCCCTGAGGAAGTCCAGAACTGGTCGAAACACATAGGATTTTAGGATTTCAACTTTTACTTGTCCACAGACTTGTATTTCTTTTATTTTGGATCTGTGATCCTTCCTGATTGCTGCTGTATCATTTGCTGAAAATCTCGATACCACTGTCATGGGGAGACATGCTGTTTATCTTTTGATACATTGTAAGTACAACTTGTAGAATACATTTGTTATATTTTTATACAGTCTGCACTCTCTCTCTTCTCTCCTTATATTTTGAGTTACTCAAGAAGATACATCTATACCAAGATTTCTATGGCTGGAAGATTCCCTGTATTTAATATTGAGGGAGACATGCCTGAATTTACTATTCTCTACCACCCCACACCCCCTGATTGTGCTTATTGTATTGCACCATATTTGTGTTTTATTCCACCAGATATACGGTGCTTATGGTAGATTCTACCGACTACTCTACAGGTTGTACTATTTGTTATCACTTCTGGTGATTTTACACACATTTTTTCCTTTAGTTTTTTTCTTTGCATTACTTGCAACTCTGAGTGTCTCTAGGGAACACTTTAACCTAAGGGTTCTTGTGTGTCTCAGAGCATATAGTGACCATTTTATTGTGTTTTAAATCTAAGTAAAAAAGTATTACTGACCTTTTTATTGCTTTACCTTCTTATACCTTGATATTGAGTCCCTGAAGCCGCTCGAATCGCCTCCCGCAATTCAATCCAATCCTCCTCATAGAGAAGCATTGGGGACAAAACGCGCATGCATGGCCAGTGCTGTGTTTTCCAGTGAAATGGAGGTTAGCTGTGAGAACAAAGTTTGACTCAATGCTCACAACGAAAGTGTCTCAAGTGGCTGTCAAGTAGACAAAAATTAGAGGCGTATTTAGTCCTGCAAAGTCCTGCAAAGTATCTGCTAAACGGTAAGGTTTTACATTACACAGTTAAAAATAAAGGGCTTCTGCACCCAGACCACTTAATTCAGATAAAGTGGTATCGGTGCCATTAGAAGTCCTTGATGATAAAAGCTGAATTTTAAACTTGATGTTTCAGCAATGTTTGTAAGTGCTTCATTTGAAGCTGGTGGTTCTCATTGAAATGCAATGTATTTTCCATTTCAGATAACATTGTGACATCAGATAGCATAGGCCCTTCTTTCCTAAAATATAATATAACATACTGGTAAGGTATATATAATATTATAAAGTATATATTAGTGAGCAGCTATCCAGTTGGAAATAGCAGTGAGTCAGAGACACGAGTTCAGAGGAACAGCGAGAGATCAGAAGATGACAGATTTGCGTGGCATCCGCATAAAAATGATACTGGAAGCCAAAAGAGCTTATGAGGTCACCAAGAGAGGCAGTTTAGATTGAGAACAGTGAGTGACCAAAGACAGAACCTTAATCTTCACAAACTGCATGAACAAAGGGCATGAAAGTCTCCACTGATAGACGATTAATGATCTTAGGGACATTATGTTCATTAAATAACCACTGACTGTTTCTTGTCGTGTTACCTCCTTGCGACGCAGTATGTTCCCAATAACCATTTTTGGGCCTCCGATGCTTCACAAGTGAATTGGCATTGTAATAGCTCATCCGGACGTCATACAGGATGTGGAATGCTCAAACGCCTCCTCTTTTTATATTTGAAGAGACGTGGTGCCTTTTTATGACATGTCATTTTCTCGTGACATCACTAATACTTGTAACCAATCATTACACAGCATAGGGTATTTAACTTCCCGGCTGTTCTTAGTTCATTGTCCTGTCATGGTTTCTGTATACCCGAGAGTGCGGTACATATGACTTATTATTCAGTTTTCTGACATTGGCTTGTCTGACCGTTCTTGATCTCTGCAATCCTGACCTTGGCTTGTTTCTCGTTTCTGTATACCTCTGTTATGCCTGACCTTGGCTTGTTAACGTTTATTCTGTGCCTGCTTTCAGGGATTCTGACTTATCTCTCAGTGCTAGCCTGGCCACTCTTCAGACTGGTTGTGTATCTTCCTTGTATATATCAAGGTTTGCGTGTTAGAGACTGGCCAATACGGACATTTCTGACCTTTTGAAGTCAAGCAAATTAGTCTGAAGTCCAATCTTTTTGTATTTGTTCGTTTGCTTGTTCCTTTATGGAGTAGGTTGATATTTAGTAGAAAATTATATCAGATAACCCCAGTATAATTTAAGGAATAGTATACAGCACTACGGAATTTGTTGGCGCTATATAAATAATAAAATAATAATAATAATAATAATAATAGGGTGGATGTCAGAGCTCTTACTTTTATTTTGTGTTGACAAATGTTAAACAGAAGTTACCCATATTTTATCAGCCATTAACCTGGACTGACAGGGAGGTTTAGATGCTTGTATCACTGCCAGTAGATGGCTCCCATGTTTCCCACTTCTCCAAACAATACTCCTTAAATAACCCAGCAGAGACAAAACCCAATCAGCCTTTGAGCCTATAATAACAAATGCATGATCACATTATAGACGAATGCTGCAAGCCTCATTTGGTCTCATGTTTGTGATGTTACAGCTCCATTCTGTTAAGGACATAAGCCTCAGCTCTGTCTCCAAAGGGAGAATTTATTTTTAGAATCGGAATCTTCCCTCCCGAAGGGAAAGGAATGCATTTCAGGCAAAGGGGTTTTTTTTGTTTTGTTTTTTTTTTTGTTCTATTTCAGATTTTTTTTTTTTTAATGACCCCTCCAGACTTTAAAAAGTTTGCTGTCTAGACTACCGCTTTATGAACATTTTCAAATGTCTTCTCTTTTTCTTCTTCTTGTTCTTCAATTCACCTGTCCTTTTCTTCCCATTTTTTTTACATTTCTCTCCCCTTCGTTTGCCTCCTCCATCCCTCATTTAAGTATTAGGAAAGCCTAAATATATTTACAGGGTTATTTACTAAAGTGAATATAAAATTTTAGGACGGAGTAGCTAGCCTGAAAGCCTAGCTGACTGAATGGTTCCAGTTTGGCTATTTTGAGCTTAAATTTGAATTCACTTTGAAATAACCTTGTGTGGTGCTCTTTTCTGACATCATTGTACTGTCAGATGTGTATTGGCTTGTCCAACTGATATTGGTTTACCTATATGCTTTGTACTCTCTGTTGTCTTTCTTTATATTATCTGGTTTCAATACAACAAAATTCAATAAAATATTACTTACAAAACAAAAATACATAAAATTATTGTAGTATTGATTCAACAGTTGCACATTTTTCCACATTCTATAAACAATTTTAGTTTGCTTTTTGATTGTGGGATAACTGAAAAATAACAAGGAACCCAATAATGCAATGTATACACAATGGCTTTCAAAAAGTCAGAAATGCCAGTGAAGTATAAATTCATTGAAGGCAGCAAGACTCCTACAGCCATCGTTGGCATTCTGTAATTATAGTAAAGACAGTCTGGGACCAGTCTAGGAGTTTGTGGTATGCTGCATTGTAAGGGAAGATTGGAATTCCAAAATTTATTTGCTATTTTTTTTCCACTGAGGTTACATAAACAGTTGTTTGACGAGACAATAAATCTTCAATGTCAATTCAATTGTCCTAAATGGTCAGTTCAATGACAAGTTTCCTGTTTCAGATGATGGAAGCGGGCAGTACTGGTGAATTCTGTTATATGCTTTCTGATATTGGTAAGAATATAAACTTTTTTTCACACTCGCAATGATAGTACTCTGACACAGAAAAGTAGTAAACTCACTGTTGCAATTTTTAATTTTTATTTTTTCGTAAATCTTTTTATTTGTTGGTTGTAAGATAACATGAAAGTTCGGCTCGCAGGCCGTCATGAAAAACAATTGAGGAGATACAATTCAAGTTTGGTGTCAGACATTTTGTTCATAGAACATCATTCCATGTAGCAGTGCTCCATTACTTTGTTGCATTATGTTTCCTTTTTTTTTTAAATAATACATGTATGGAAAATATAACAGGAAAGTTAGGCTCGCAGGCCTTTATTAGTGACAAACGTAGCTTCAGTACATGTCTACGCCTTATGGTTCTCTGTAAATAGGTTACCAGTATTGTGACATATCTTTTATTTTCATACCATCGTCATGTGTAAGATATAGTATTTGTTTCTGCAGGGGTGCATTAGTATTGTGTCGAAACATCTGTCCACTGCAGTGTGTATGGGTGAGTATAAATACCGTGATCCCACGGTTAAGGCATGTCATCTTATACATGGGTACCTGTTTTTGCAATTCTTTATTGTATTTGTTTTTCCTGAATCATTTGCCTATCCCTCCATCTAACTGTCCATACGTCCCCTCTCTTCTGTTTGACCTCTTCCTGTCTGTATAGACCACTTTTATATAAGGTGTGATATAACACTGTTACGATTTTAATTGGAATATTCAAATAAACAATATTCATGATTGAACATGTTTTTCACTGTTTTATCAATTGTTTTGCAACAGGTCTACGGACTTAAGGGACACTGTAGGCATCCAGACCACTTCAGCTCATTGAATTGGTCTGCGTGCTGTGTCCATTTTGCACTTAGTGCTGCAATGTTAAACATTGCAGTATAAGAGAACTGCAATGTTTACATTTTGGCTCTAAGTCGGCCTACAGTCGCTGTCTACCTTTGGTCTGATATCTGACCAAAGGTTGACAGCCACTGTGGGCAGACTTAAAGCCACAATGTAAACATTGCAGTTCTGACGCTGGACATCCTCAAGCTCTGCATGAGGACCTCCAGCGTCAGATTCTTCCCCATAGGAAAGCATGTGCATTAGGTCTCCCTCCCCTCACCCCCGATGGGGGAGGAGCATGGGCGGAGCCTGACCCAGCACCGAGGGACATTGGTGCTGGAATCAGATAAGTGACTAAAGGGGTTTAACCCCTTCAGCGCTGTGGGAGGGGGCACCTTAGAAAAATATAGTGCCAGAAAAAACGCTTTGTTTTCCTGGCACTGTAAAATCCCTTGAGTACAGTGGAACTAAAGCTGCCTCTCATCAATGCATTTTTATAACTGGTAACAGGTTTATTTAATCACTTGAAAACGATTATGTGTCTGTGTGTATGCCCATGGTGATGGAACTCTGTAATCAGACCATGCCTGCGATACGCATAATTTGAAGGTTCTGATTCCATAACTGGGGTCTTACAGGGTCTGAGGCACACTCCGCTTAATCTTTGTAAGCAATGTGCCTATATCATTTCATAACTTACTGTTCTGCGCCTACTGCAAAAGTCCTTTAACTGAATGTTCTGCCAAACCATCATGAATATGACATTACAATGCTGCTGGAGGGTCAAAAGCTTAATGTTTTTGGCACAACGTGGATGCAATTATGAAAGACTGGGGCCCAGCTGTTAGCACTTTAATTAAAATATTCTACATCATCTTTACAATAACAATGGAGATCTCGTTAAACACATATCCGTGTATTCATCATGTGACTTTCTTTATTTAAGATAAAGTAGATGCCACTATGTATGTCTTACTGACAATACTCACTAAATAGCAAGATGCAATAATATCCTGAACAACATGTCTCTCATATTTCACTTAACACACACAATATTTTAGTCCAAATTCGGGAAAAAAATAATTGGTAAATTTTTATCCTTTTCTTTTGTAGTTTTCCACAAAACCATGTTCAGTAAACTGGGTAGGATTAAAAGTTAATTTGCAGCCAAGGTGATCATTTGATTAGCATTGTTATGCTGGTATATGCACATATGTTAACCCTGCTGCGAGTGGGTCCCCTGCTCTGGGTATGGGGACTGGGAGACCGGTCGGGGTTGAGGTAAAGCTGAACACATAAAAATACAGAGATATGCTTAATGAAACCTGGTCCAGAGAGCTCAGAATGCGCCAAAGGTTCATCTACCAACAAGTCAATTACCCTAAACACACAGCCAAGACAATGCAATAGGGGATTTGGGACAACTATGTGAATGTCCTTCAGTGGCCCAGCCAGTGCCTAGACCTGAACCTAATCGAATATCTTTAGAGAGGCCTGAAAATTCTGTCCAATGACTGTTCCCATCCAACCTGACAGAACTTGAGGGATCTGCAGCAATGAATAAGAGAAGCTAATCAAATCCACATTTGCAAAGCTTGTCACATCATACCCCAAAAGACTCAAAGCTCTAATTGAATCCAAAGATGTTTCAGCTAACTAAAGAGTCAAAGTTCGGAATGTAAATGTTATATTTCAGGTTTTTCTCTTTAATACAAATGCAAATATGTCAAAAATCAGTTTTTTGCTTTGTCATTATGAAGTTCCTACTGTAGATTGATGTGAAAAAAAACCTTAACTTAAACAATTTGTGTGATGGAAGGCTGTGTAGGATCTGAAATGCCCCTTTTATATTCCTCATTTTAAATACCCAAACCAAGTACTGTGAAAATCAATGTTTTGTATACCGTGTTTAAAGATATATTTTTCTATGCTTTAAAATGACCGATGGCTATGGAATTTGCTGAGCTCAACAGAATGACGATACCTCCCCCAGAGACAAACACCCTTATACCCTTAAAGAATAAGCCATGTGTCAACAAGGGAAGTAATGAGAAGACACATAGCAACTAAAAGTATCCAATGAAAAGCTTACAACATAATCCAAAAAAATGTTTACAGCTTAGGTTATACAATGTATATGTGCTGATTGTGACGATTTATGGCTATAAAAGCCACGCTCAGGCTGCCAGTAATACAGAAGGATTTTCCTACTGAACTTACGTGTCAGTGTGATTATTTTTTCTCCTCATGCATGAGCTATACCTTGAACGTATTGATTAGGACTGACAATATACAACAGAGGGCAAAATAATCTATTTCAGCTTGGCGCCCAACGTGGGGCCGTAGCCTGTGTTGGTCGATGCCGAACAAGAGAGGAGGAGGACAAGCTGCGAAGGACAGAATAGGAGACTGATCACCTCCGTGACACGGTAAGAATAACCCCCTTTGTGTTTTATTCAGCCGTTGTCTGTCCTTTGCAAGTAAGTCCACGACTCCCAAGGTCGGCTCCGGCGGACACCAAAGACAGGTATATCTTGGCTACGGTCCAGTTATTTACAGAACCCATTACCTGCCTGTTGTATGTTGTCACTATGTTAGGTTAAATCAGGACAGTGTTTTGTCTCTTACTCCCTATGTGAGAACTGTTCCAGATACTTATAGATATTTCCAAAACAAATAAAACAGGCGGTTTTATAGTGAGTACTTCATAACAGAGGGGAAGGAGTCCACAAGTGCGTGAGTGCAGGGACTAACTATACAGAAGGGAAGGAGTCCACAAGTGCGTGAGTGCAGGGACTAACTATACAGAATGAGGAGCCCATAAGTGCGTCTGTGCAGGGGCAGGTCTCCCTTTTGGACCCCGGGATGGAAGTTACAAGAGATATACGTCTGGGTGTTAAGGAACATTCTTAAAAATCAGTTTTTACTGAAGGGAACAAGGAGAAATCACCTACCTGTTTATTGATTTCTGTGTATCTGTTTCTGTTTTATGTCTTATTGATAAGAGGGGAGAGTGGTCATACTCCCCTCGAACCGTATGTAGATCTATACTCAGTTGAGTCTATAGATCCGGTGACCGGTCTACGTTTTGGGAAGACGCACGGGGTCACCCGTGGCAGTCGAGCACAGTAGACGTTCTGTTCGTTTCTCGGCTCTATATTTCTCTCTCTCTCTTTTTTTTTCTCTTCTTGTCTGTGACAATTCTGTGTATCTGTTTCTGCTTCTGTTTTATGTCCTATTGATAAGAGGAGAGAGTGGTCATACTCCCCTCGAACCGTATGTAGATCTATACTCAGTTGAGTCTATAGATCTGGTGACCGGTCTACGTTTTGGGAAGACGCACGGGGTCACCCGTGGCAGTCGAGCACAGTAGACGTTCTGTTTGTTTCTCGGCTCTATATTTCTCTCTCTTTTTCTCTTCTTGTCTGTGACAATGGGTCAAAAATGTTCAATCCCTGCCGGGGGCAGCCTAGCAGTAGACATTGTAATGCAGAGGGAGGGCAAAAAGGCGGTAAAGTCTGCAGGAAAAATTGCTAAGATGTGTGGGATAGATATAAGGACGGGGGGAAGGTTACAACCAGAAGAATGGCGATTACTGCTCACAGAGAAACGGGGCAAGTTAACAGACAAAAAGCTGTTAGATACAGCGGAAGCATGGTTTCGAGTTGCAAAACTTATCCATAGTGAGGGATGGGCTGAACAAAAGATAGACTGTGGCAAACAATCCATTTATGTGTACTATAAGCCTCCAATAACTGTGAAACCCCCTCCTTACGATGTTACCAATCCACAAACTAAATTATATCCGCTGTTGCAAACTGATGGGCGATATTACGTGCCCGACCCCGCCCCTTCCCCAACAACCCCTCTTCCCGCCGCTACTCTGATGCCAGTTACCGTAGCACCAGACCCCACCCCGTGTTGCATTCTGATCAACACACCCCTCACATCCCCGCCCTTTCCCCGGCCTGGTCCAACCATGTTTCCGCACCCACCCAGTCTGGATCTTGGGACACGACCGGTTCACATAGATACATGAACGAACATTCACCCCCCATCCTTAACAACAATGAACCTCCACCACCCACCCTTCCTCCCGCTCTCCCTTCCCCACCTACACAAGTTAAAGATGCCCCATTAATGTACGTGGCGTTCAGCCCACCCCAAGCCAGTACCTTAGTTAACTCGTTACCTGACCCTGAGCGCCAACCGATGCCTTTCTATAGGAGAATCGCACAGATACAAAAAACATACTCCGCAGCCTGGAGGGATTTGATTAGTTTGTGTGAAATAAAGGCTGGAGGCTTATTGGCCAATTTTAGAAAAAGCTTTTAATACTGACCTCCTCAGTATTGACACTGACTATCACTCTGGGGTAGAGTTTTGCTACCAACTAAAAGCGTGGGCACAAGACAAATTGGCTGATCAAGCCACGATGTCAGGATCGGGACAGGGATCCAACACGCAGAGTACAGACAGTAGAAAGGTACGTATGCCGGACCTTAGAATGGCCGGACTAACGTACGGAGATAGAGAGAATGGTCAAAGGCAAGCCGAGGTCGAGGGAACGAGAAGACAGGTAAGCGAGGGACAAGCCGAGTCAAAGGGTAACAGAGATAAGCGGAGTAATACAAACAAGCCGGGTCGGAACCAAAAGGAAAACTGGAACACAAGAGCACTGAGTGACTAGACAGGCTAGAACCACGACAGGGCAATGAGCAAATGGAAGAAGCACTGTTAAATACCCTGGCTCAGAAGAGTAGACACGCCTCCGACGAGTCCTGATTAGTTTCCAGACAATTGAGTGACAGGTCGGTCCGGGTTGGCGTCATGACGTCGACCGCTGAGCGTGGTGTTACAAAAGGAAGTGGATCCCTCGCGGCCGGCGTGTAAATGACCGGAGGGGCCGCGAGGAACGGAGGAAACAGCCCTTCTGGACGGATAAACTTCTAAGTCTCTACCTCTCTCAGAGGTAGAGACTTCAGGTACCCTGACAGTACCCCCCCTCTCAGATACGCCCACCGGGCGGAAGGAACCTGGACGAGATGGGAAGCGGGAGTGAAACGCCCTGCGGAGGCGAGGAGCATGAACTTCCTCTTGAGGTACCCAACTCCTCTCTTCAGGACCATATCCTTTCCAGTCGACCAGATATTGTACTCTCCCCCGGGAGATACGAGAATCGATGATAGAGTTGACCTCATACTCCTCCTGACCCTCCACCTGAACAGAGCGAGGAGAGGATACCGTGGAGGAAAATCTGTTGCAGACTAGCGGTTTCAGCAATGAAACATGAAAGGAGTTAGGGATGCGTAATGCAGATGGGAGGGCTAGACGATACGCAACTGGGTTAATTCGAGTCAGAACCCTGTAAGGTCCAATATAACGAGGAGCGAACTTCATGGAAGGCACTTTTAAACGAATGTTTCTAGTACTCAACCATACTCTATCGCCTGGAACAAAAAGCGGAGACGACCTTCTACGTTTATCAGCGTGTTTCTTAACCAGCATAGAATTATGCAGAAGAATTTGTCGAGTCTGATCCCACAACTTCCTCAAATTGGCAACATGAACATCGACCGACGGTACCCCTTGGGAAGGAGAAGCCGAGGGAAGAATGGATGGATGAAAGCCATAATTCATGAAGAAGGGGCTTGAATGAGTAGAATCACAAATGAGATTGTTGTGCGCGAACTCTGCCCAAGGAATCAAACCGACCCAATCGTCCTGGTGTTCGGAAACAAAACAACGTAAATATTGTTCAATCCTTTGGTTGGTGCGTTCAGCAGCTCCGTTAGACTGAGGATGATAGGCGGAAGAGAAATTCAATTTGATACCCAGTTGAGAGCAGAAGGATCTCCAAAAACGAGAAACAAATTGGGAACCTCTGTCAGATACAATTTGGGAGGGTATCCCATGTAAACGAAAAATCTCCCTTGCGAATATCTCTGCCAACTCGGGAGAAGACGGAAGTTTAGGCAGAGGAACGAAGTGAGCCATCTTGGTGAATCTGTCAACCACGGTGAGGATAACAGTCTGTTTTTTAGATATAGGTAAATCGACAATAAAGTCCATAGCCAGACAGGACCATGGCTTCTCTGGAACCTCTAAGGGATGCAGAAATCCACATGGAAGCGTATGAGGTTGCTTGGTCTTAGTACAAACCTCACACGCACCGATGAAATCTTTAATATCCCTACGTAAAGCAGGCCACCAGAAGTCTTTAGAGATCAAAGCGCACGTCTTGCGAATACCAGGATGTCCAGCCACCTTGCTGTTGTGGAAACATTGTAACAGTTCCAGTTGAAGAGCAGGAGGGACGAAATGTCGACCCCCGGGAGTCTGTTTAGGGGCTAGATGTTGCAGCTTTAAGATCTCGGCAAGTAACGGAGAGTGAATCCTGAGATTCGTGTTAGCGATAATAGTGCATTTCGGAACTATAGAGGAAAGAACAGGTTCAGATATAGTAGAAGGTTCATATTGGCGAGACAAAGCATCGGCTTTAGAGTTCTTAGAACCAGGTCTATAAGTAAGCACATAATTGAAGTGGGTCAGGAACAAGGACCAACGAGCTTGTCTGGCGGACAGTCGCTTGGCTTCCCCAATATAGGACAAGTTCTTGTGATCCGTTAAAATGGTAACAGGATGTAAGGTCCCCTCCAAAAAATGTCTCCACTCCTTCAAAGCCATAATGACCGCTAATAATTCCCTGTCACCGATGTCATATCTGCTCTCAGGCCCAGACAGTTTCTTGGAAAAAAAACCACAAGGGTGTAGTGGTTTGTCCACCCCTAACCTTTGTGACAGAATAGCACCTACGCCTGTCTCAGAGGCATCGACCTCGAGTAGGAACGGCAGAGTCGTATCAGGATGGACTAAAATTGGAGCAGAAGCAAAAAGTTCCTTGAGAGTCTTGAAAGCAACGAGAGCTTCAGTAGACCAAGTCTTAGTGTCAGCCCCCTGTCTGGTCATATTGGTAATAGGCGCAATAATAGAAGAGTATCCCTTAATGAAGCGCCTATAATAATTGGAGAAACCAATAAACCTCTGAATAGCCTTGAGTCCCTTAGGCAATGGCCACTCTAGAATAGACTGGAGTTTGTCGGGGTCCATCTTAAAGCCTTCCCCAGAAATCACGTAACCAAGAAAGTCTATCTGAGACTGGTCAAAACTACATTTCTCCAATTTGCAGTATAACCCATGTTGAAGAAGTTTGTGTAATACCTTTCTGACTTGTCTGTGGTGGGTCTCAATCTCTCTAGAGTGTATAAGTATGTCGTCCAGGTACACAATAACACAATCATGTTGAAATTCCCTAAGAACTTCATTAATCAAATCCTGAAATACTGCCGGTGCGTTACAAAGACCAAAAGGCATGACCGTGTATTCATAATGCCCATAACGGGTATTGAACGCTGTCATCCACTCGTGTCCTTGCTGGATTCTCACCAAGTTATATGCCCCTCTGAGATCCAACTTGGTGAAAATTTTAGAGCCCTTTAGGCGATCAAACAGCTCGGTAATCAAGGGGATCGGATAGGCATTTCTGATGGTTATTTTATTCAAACCTCGGTAATCAATGCAAGGTCTTAGGGAACCATCCTTCTTTTTAACAAAAAAAAACCCAGCCCCGGCAGGAGAAGAAGATCTCCTAATGAATCCTTTGTCTAGATTCTCCCGAATATATTCCTCTAGAACTGAATTCTCTTTGGTGGATAGAGGATATACATTGCCCCTCGGAGGCATGGTGCCAGGTAGTAGGTTAATTTTACAATCAAAAGTCCTGTGTGGAGGTAGAGTATCAGCATTCCTTTTGTCGAATACTGCTTTTAAATCCAGGTACAGAGGCGGTATCTGTATATCTGTAGACTGGATAGAACTACCTGGTGTGTGAATTACACCCAATGGAGAAACCCTCCGTAAACACTTCTCCTGGCAAGCCTGGCCCCATGAGAGTATTTCCCCTAACTCCCAATCAATTATAGGGTTATGTCTCTTTAACCATGGGTAACCCAGGACTATGGGAACAGAAGGGGACGACATAAGCATAAGTGATAAGTTTTCCTCGTGTAAGATACCAACAGTTAAGTTAACGGGTATGGTTTCACGGAAGATAACAGGCTCAAGTAAAGGTCTACCATCTATGGCCTCAACGGCCAAGGGTGTATCCCTTAACTGGGATGGGATAGTGTGTTTAGTAGCAAAGGCCTGGTCGATAAAATTCTCAGCAGCTCCGGAATCTATCAAAGCCAAGGTCTTTAGTACTCCCTTCTCCCAAGTTAAAGAAACTGGTAGCAGAAGCCTGTGATCTCTATAATTATGAGTAGAGGACAAAATAGAAACACCCAAGGCCTGTCCTCTAGAGAAGCTTAGGTGCGGGCGTTTCCCGAGCGATTAGGACAATTCAGGCGCAAGTGACCTTTGACTCCACAATACATACACAATCCCTCCCTTCTCCTGTGCTGTCTTTCCTCTTCTGAGAGGCGAGTATTGCCTATCTGCATAGGTTCAGGAAACAGTGAGGTAGTGGAATCAGGACTTTGAAATGCGGGAGCTAATTTAAAGGAAGGTCTAAAGTTCCTCTCTCGAGTGTTCTGTCTCTCTCTTAGACGCTCATCAATACGAGAAATGAACGAAATTAAATCCTCCAAATTTTCAGGAAGTAGTAGCAACTTCGTCAAGGATTACATCTGATAGCCCGCTCAAAAATACATCTATATAAGCCTGCTCATTCCACTTAACTTCTGCCGCCAAAGACCTGAACTCTAGTGCATAATCCACAAGTGTTCGGTTCTCTTGTCTCAGGCGCAAAAGTAATCTAGCTGCATTGACCCTTCTACCAGGAGGGTCGAAAGTTCTTCTAAAGGCAGCTACAAAGGCATTATAGTTATATACTAACGGGTTATCATTCTCCCATAATGGGTTGGCCCATCTCAGAGCTCTCTCAATGAGTAAGGTGATAATAAATCCAACCTTCGCCCTATCTGTAGGATAGGAGCGAGGTTGCAATTCAAAGTGGATACTGATCTGGTTTAAAAAACCACGACACTTCTCAGGTGAACCACCATAACGTACTGGTGGGGTAATACGGGAAGAGGCACCTACAGTGGCTACCTCTAGGCCTGAACTCACAGGGGAAATAGAAGTAGTACGCGTCTCCTCTGGTGGGTTATTAGCACGAGATAATAACGCCTGTAGTGCTAGGGCCATCTGATCCATTCTGTGTTCCATGGCTTCAAACCTAAGATCGGAAGGACCAAGCTGACTGTTTGTACTTGCAGGATCCATTGGCCCTGTCGTAATGTCAGGATCGGGACAGGGATCCAACACGCAGAGTACAGACAGTAGAAAGGTACGTATACCGGACCTTAGAATGGCCGGACTAACGTACGGAGATAGAGAGAATGGTCAAAGGCAAGCCGAGGTCGAGGGAACGAGAAGACAGGTAAGCGAGGGACAAGCCGAGTCAAAGGGTAACAGAGATAAGCAGAGTAATACAAACAAGCCGGGTCGGAACCAAAAGGAAAACTGGAACACAAGAGCACTGAGTGACTAGACAGGCTAGAACCACGACAGGGCAATGAGCAAATGGAAGAAGCACTGTTAAATACCCTGGCTCAGAAGAGTAGACACGCCTCCGACGAGTCCTGATTAGTTTCCAGACAATTGAGTGACAGGTCGGTCCGGGTTGGCGTCATGACGTCGACCGCTGAGCGTGGTGTTACAAAAGGAAGTGGATCCCTCGCGGCCGGCGTGTAAATGACCGGAGGGGCCGCGAGGAACGGAGGAAACAGCCCTTCTGGACGGATAAACTTCTAAGTCTCTACCTCTCTCAGAGGTAGAGACTTCAGGTACCCTGACACAGGAGCATACAAGATATCAAACAGGATAAGACCGAGTCCGTAGAAAAGTACCACGTACGGCTGTCCCAAGTTTTTAGTGATTTAGGTTTCACCATCTTCAATAAAGCACACAAGCCCCTCCACGCATTTTTGGCACTGATTTCCTACTGCAGGGCTTGGATCCCAGAAGCCTCTCTCCTGATGCAGCCCCTTTATGACGCCCTGAAGACAGAACCTTTCTCGCTCTCTGAGGAGGCCTTGTCCTGCTTTTACTCTCTTCAACATACTATCTCCTCAGCACCGGCACTCGGCCTCCCGGACTATGAGAAACCCTTCCAGTTGTTTGTGACGGAGTAACAAGGTCATGCCTCTGGCGTACTTACACAACAACATGGGTCCAGACAAAGACCTATCGGATACTACTCTTGTCAACTGGACACAGTAGCGAAAGGCAGCCCATCCTGCATGAGAGCTGTGTTTGCAGCACAGGCCCTGATTGATAAAACATGTGATATTGTTCTGGGGCACCTTACCATCCTGGCTCCCCATGATATAGCTGCCATCATCAACCAAGTCCAACCCAAACACCTCACCACGGCACGTCACCTGCGTTTACAATGTTCCATTCTGATACCCGATAACATCTCTCTGAAAAGATGTTACGTCCTCAATCTGTCTACCCTTCTACCATTTCCTGAGGGGGGAGACCCCACATGGTACGGCCTGGACATCAACCCGCTATATCCCAGCTTCACAGCATTGCTCGAGCAAATTAAACTCAGAGGAAGCAAAAGGCAACCACCTAGCAGACCAAGCGGCCAAACAAGCTGCAGGACAACAGGAAATGGATAGAAGGATAGACATCATGGAACATCCTACACACGCCATGATGAATCTACCTACCAATGAAGGTTTGCTAAAAAAGTTGCAAACAGATGCAGATCCCAAAGAAATTGAACAATGGAAGAAGAAAGGGGCCATACAAAAGGATGGTCTGTACCTCAACAGAGGAAGAATATGCTTACCTCGAGCATTATACCCAGCAGTCGTCCAGTGGGCACATGGAGCTTCCCAACTGTCAAAAACCTTGATGAATTCAGTAATAAACAAGTATTACGAGGCAACCGGTGTAGCGGAATGCAGTAAGCCTGTCCTGCAAAATGCCTGTGTGACTGTGTTCGTATAATTTTTCCCTATGTTGAAATTGCTGTTCGCCTGTTTATTATGTGAATTATATGTTATTCGGTAGTTTCCATCCGTACTATATACTTATGGAAACTACCGAACGGAGGGGCCACCCCGGAGAGAAGTGTGCCAGCAATTAAGGTTCACATTCTTTCCAAACCGCAAGTTAACCGGCTCATTAACATTGTATCTGGGTGGCCGCCATTCGGCATGCGTACACGTGGCGGCGGCCATCTTACGCATGAAAATCCCAGCGGTGTTTGGTCGTCGAGTGTCTGGAACTCAAATCGGACACTCAGACAATCAAACACCGCTGAGACCTCCAGAGCTCCGTAACTGCCGAACGGAGAGACATAACGAATCCCCATTCGGTAGTAATAAAGTACCGAATGAGGGAATCACTATCTAGGTGAATGCAAATGTGGATGGCAATTGTAAATGTCTATTTTAACTACCGAACGGAGACCGACCGCAGGGCCCATTCTCATGGAACCCTTTTCGGATACCAACCCGTGTGCGGTCGGTCAAACTTCACTTGCCTGTAACTGCCGAACCCCTGGTCCGATCTGGGTGAATTTTGGATATTATATTCACCCAGATCAGGGCTACCCAGCGGTACCCTGATATTAAAGATATATGATGGTTTAGGGGTACATCCAAGTTTGGGGTAAACTACTGTACAACTTAAGGGGATTATGACTCACTCTGAGGGGAGGAGATGTGTGGGAGGTAACAAGAATGGTATTGGTTACTGTCCTAATTACTGTAGTTCCCTCCCTTGCATGGGAGCAGGCTTTATAAGAAACCTTGGAATAAACGATTGTCAGTTCTACTCCTGAAACTGTGTGTCGTCCAGTTATTGGGAGTGCTGTGGGGATACTGCTGTACCGTTTTACCTGCTGGAAACTCTGCTGTGGATTTACTAATGACTTGTTCCTGAGCCTTCCTTGGATCTAAAGTGGAGAATAGCTGCGAGAAAACAGCTCTCCGCTACATTGGTTGGCAGCGCTGGGATCCAGACTCACAGAGGAACAAGGATTAATGGAGATTGACCTTTCTACGCTAAAAAGAACCACCTTGAAAGACCTTCTGGAAGCAAAAGGTGTCTCTGCCAGCAGCAAATCCAAAGCAACGCTTATCACCGAAGTAATGGCAGAATACAGAGCAGAGGAGGTCCAGGCCACGGAACAAAGACCTGAAACAGAACAGGAGGAGTTCCAAAGGCAATTACAATACAGACTGGCCTTCTATGGGGAAAACCCACCCACAGAGATCATCTCTAAAACCATGACAGAGGTGCAGGAATTTGTAAAGAGAAACAGGAGACCACAAACACCAGAAAGAGGCACCGCAGGAGCTATAACACAAGAGGGTAAGCCCAAAATTCCCTACCAAGCTTTTAAAACGTATGTGGAAGCAGAGGAGGATATAGATGCCTTCCTACAGGACTTTGAGAGACTATGTACACTGCATAACATACCAAGGGAAGAATGGGTACCCATATTAGCGGGACGGCTGTCAGGAAGGGCAGCGGAAGCCTACCGCACTGTACCAGATGTGGAAATTAGGAACTATAACCGGGTGAAAGAGATTATCTTGGCCCGGTATGCAATAACACCAGAGGCATACCGGAGACGTTTCAGGGAATTGAAAAAGGTGGACAAAGATTCACATGCGGAGTGGGCTTGCCGACTAGAAAGGGCAGCCCTTGGGTGGATGCAGTCGAGTAAAGCGAGGTCCATGGAGGACTTATTACAAATGCTGCTGTTGGAGCAGTTTTATGAGGGGATATCCTCAGAACTGCAGGAATGGGTGAGGGACCGTAACCCCACCACCCTCACCGAGGCTGCCAAAAAGGCAGATGACTTTATGGATGCTCGCAGACAAACCAAGACAGTGGGTAACAAACCGGCCATGCGGCCACTGGGGGTAAATTCATTTTCTCCTAACCCTCAACCCCCACCAAGATCCCTTCCTCCACCAGCACCAGCAGCAGCGCAGCCGAGATACCGCACACCTGCTTCTGTGCAATGCCACCGATGCCAGAGGTGGGGACATTACCAACGAGATTGTCCGCAGTCCAGGGAACGCAACACCTGGATCCGACCAGGGCCCCCACCACCACCACCGAGAGCAGCAGCACATCATTACCAGGATGAGGTACCACTTCCCTACAGCTCTGCCGTTCCAGTCACGACTGTGGAACAGTGGGAAGTGCTGCATGAGGCCAACCCCTTACAGGCACAGGCGGATAACCGCCAGCACCATAGGCAAACCGTATATCTGGAAGGGAAGCCTATGCAGGGGCTCAGAGACTCAGGAGCCACCATCACCCTGGTGCAAAGCCATTTGGTTCCAGATAAGGCCAAACTTAATAAGACTGTGGCTGTCAGGGTTGCAGGGGGAGCCGTGTATCGGCTAGACACAGCCAGGGTACATTTGCATTGGGGTGCGGGGTACGGGAATGTGGAAGTGGGACTAATGCCGCAATTACCTGCTGAGGTGGTCCTGGGGAATGACCTGGGCAAACTCACCTCCGCATTTGAACCACAACCTACTGAAGAAGCACACCCAGTAGTCACCAGGCAACAGGCCCGCACCCAACAAAACAACGCACTGCCGGAGGTCCAGGTAAGAGATTCCTCCCCTTCCTTAGACTGTATCCCTTGGGCCCCTCCTGACGAGTTTGTAGCCGAGGTAGTCACTGACCCCACCTTACAGGTATACCGAGACAAGGTCACCTCTATCCAACCGGGGGCGGAGGGGGAAAGATTTGTATGGGACCGACAGTTATTATACCGGGAATCAAGTAAACAGATAGATGGGTCAGACCCCATTACCACAAGACAGCTGGTGGTACCTCAGAGGTACCGAACCGAATTACTCCGGATAGCGCACGATATTCCGCTATCCGGACATTTGGGGGTCAGCCGTACCAGATATCGATTGACCCAGAGTTTCTTTTGGCCAGGGATTAGCCAGGAGGTACGCAGGTACTGTAGTACCTGCGACACGTGCCAGAGGGTGGGAAAGAGGGGGGATAAGCATAAGGCGAAGCTGCACCCCCTACCCATAATTGAGGAACCCTTTCATAGGGTTGCCGTAGATATTGTAGGTCCCTTCCGGAAACCCAGCCCCTCGGGCAAACGATACATCCTGACTGTAGTGGACTATGCCACGCGCTACCCCGAGGCGGTAGCTTTAACTAATATACATGCAGAGACGGTGGCTGAGGCGCTGATGCAGGTTTTCTCCCGGATGGGGCTACCCAGGGAGATCATCTCGGATCAGGGCACTCAGTTCACGGCAGAGGTTACCCAACAACTCTGGAAGTTCTGTAAAATTAAGCCTATAATTAGTGCTCCGTACCACCCCCAGACTAATGGGCTCTGCGAACGGTTCAATGGCACCTTAAAGCAGATGCTCCGAACCTTCGCAGAGACTCACCGAGACTGGGAAAAATTCCTGCCGCACTTACTGTTTGCTTACAGGGAAGTGCCGCAGGAATCTACAGGATTTTCCCCTTTTGAGCTGCTATTCGGGAGGAGAGTAAGGGGACCCCTAGACTTGATTAGAGAACACTGGGAAGGAGACCGTAGCGTGGACGGTACCCCTATTGTACCATATGTGTTGGCCCTTCGAGATCGCCTGGAAGCACTCACCAAGACGGTAAAGGAAAACCTACAGGCAGCTCAGACGCGGCAGCGCACCTGGTACGATAGAGGCGCCAGGGACCGCAGCTTTCAGGTCGGACAGAAAGTTTTAATTTTAAAACCTGTTCGACACGATAAGCTACAGGCCGCCTGGCAAGGCCCTTATAGAGTGGTAGAACAACGATGTGACACCACGTATATAATTGGCCACTGCGCAGGGAATGGGGGGCGACGCATGATCCATGTGAACATGCTGAAACCTTACCAGGAACGTTCAGAGGAGGTGACAGCGATCTGCGCCCCCACCTCTGAAGAGAGCGACAGCCTACCCCTCCCCGATCTGTTAGAAGACGGACAGCTGGCTGGGGATTTAGGAGCAGTTGTATTGGGGGATCGGTTGAGCCCACAGGAGCGTATCGAGGTACAACAGCTACTGCAGGAAAAGCAGGAAACCTTTTCTAATGTACCTGGATACACCCCTCTGGCTACCCACCGAGTAGACACCCCAGGTCAACTCCCCATGCGCCAGACCCCGTACCGCATCCCTGAAGCGGTCCGGGAGAATATGCGCAAAGAAATTGAGGAGATGATACAATTAGGAGTGATTGAGCCCTCAGATAGTCCCTGGGCATCTCCAGTGGTCCTCGTACCAAAGCGGGACGGCACGACCCGCTTTTGCGTGGACTACAGGAGACTGAATGAGAAGACCGTATCCGACGCATACCCGATGCCTAGGATCGATGAGTTACTAGACCGGATGGCCAGGGGGCAATACCTTACCACGATTGATTTGTGCAAAGGGTATTGGCAGATTCCCCTGGCCCCGGACGCCATCCCCAAGTCCACCTTTGTCACCCCATTCGGCCTGTACCAATTTAAGGTCATGCCGTTTGGGATGAAAAACGCGCCGGCTACCTTCCAGCGGATGGTGGACCGTCTCCTAGATGGGTTCCAAGACTATACCTGCGCATATCTCGATGATATTGCCATATTTAGCGATACCTGGCAGGAACACTTGGCCCATATAGGAGCGGTCCTAGACAGGATCAGGGAGGCGGGTTTGACCCTAAAACCAGCTAAATGTAGTATCGGGATGGCCGAGGTACAGTACCTGGGCCACCGAGTGGGCTGTGGTAAGCAGAAGCCGGAACCCGCCAAAGTAGAGGCAGTATCCCAGTGGCCTACCCCGACAACTAAAACCCAGGTGTTAGCCTTTTTAGGGACAGCAGGGTATTATCGGAAGTTTGTCCCCAATTATAGTGCCCTGGCCAAACCCCTCACTGACCTGACCCGTAAAAACCTTCCCCGCCAAGTAACCTGGACCCCGGAGTGTGAGCAGGCATTCCAAAACTTGAAAGACGCACTTGTTAATGCCCCTGTCTTGGCCGCTCCCAATCCAACTAAACGTTTCCTTGTTCACACAGACGCTTCTATGTTTGGATTGGGGGCAGTATTAAGCCAAGTCGGGGCCGATGGCGGAGAACATCCCGTGGCTTACATCAGTCGCAAACTTTTACCCCGGGAAGTAAGCTACGCCGCCATCGAGAAGGAATGCCTGGCTGTGGTGTGGGCCTTGAAGAAATTGCAACCCTATTTGTATGGACAGGCTTTTTCGCTGCTCACGGATCACAACCCGTTAGTCTGGCTGAACCGGGTGGCTGGGGACAATGCCAGGCTGCTGCGCTGGAGTTTGGCGCTACAGCCTTTTGACTTTAACATTCAATACCGCCCGGGTAAGCAAAACGGAAACGCCGACGGGTTGTCGCGACAAACTGATCTGGAGAAATGATCCGTGAGCACCCCGGTCATCCCCAAGCCGATCCGTGTGGGATCAGACTGTGTATGCCGGCTTGTGGGCAAGGGGGAGCAGTGTAGCGGAATGCAGTAAGCCTGTCCTGCAAAATGCCTGTGTGACTGTGTTCGTATAATTTTTCCCTATGTTGAAATTGCTGTTCGCCTGTTTATTATGTGAATTATATGTTATTCGGTAGTTTCCATCCGTACTATATACTTATGGAAACTACCGAACGGAGGGGCCACCCCGGAGAGAAGTGTGCCAGCAATTAAGGTTCACATTCTTTCCAAACCGCAAGTTAACCGGCTCATTAACATTGTATCTGGGTGGCCGCCATTCGGCATGCGTACACGTGGCGGCGGCCATCTTACGCATGAAAATCCCAGCGGTGTTTGGTCGTCGAGTGTCTGGAACTCAAATCGGACACTCAGACAATCAAACACCGCTGAGACCTCCAGAGCTCCGTAACTGCCGAACGGAGAGACATAACGAATCCCCATTCGGTAGTAATAAAGTACCGAATGAGGGAATCACTATCTAGGTGAATGCAAATGTGGATGGCAATTGTAAATGTCTATTTTAACTACCGAACGGAGACCGACCGCAGGGCCCATTCTCATGGAACCCTTTTCGGATACCAACCCGTGTGCGGTCGGTCAAACTTCACTTGCCTGTAACTGCCGAACCCCTGGTCCGATCTGGGTGAATTTTGGATATTATATTCACCCAGATCAGGGCTACCCAGCGGTACCCTGATATTAAAGATATATGATGGTTTAGGGGTACATCCAAGTTTGGGGTAAACTACTGTACAACTTAAGGGGATTATGACTCACTCTGAGGGGAGGAGATGTGTGGGAGGTAACAAGAATGGTATTGGTTACTGTCCTAATTACTGTAGTTCCCTCCCTTGCATGGGAGCAGGCTTTATAAGAAACCTTGGAATAAACGATTGTCAGTTCTACTCCTGAAACTGTGTGTCGTCCAGTTATTGGGAGTGCTGTGGGGATACTGCTGTACCGTTTTACCTGCTGGAAACTCTGCTGTGGATTTACTAATGACTTGTTCCTGAGCCTTCCTTGGATCTAAAGTGGAGAATAGCTGCGAGAAAACAGCTCTCCGCTACAACCGGCATCACTACTTTGACAAACAACTACTGTAGATCTTGTGTAATATGTGCCAAATGTAACCCAGGAAAGACCGAGAGCGTTCCCAGCAAACATTTGGCAAAACCACTCTACCCTTTTCAGCGTATCCAGATAGATCATATTCAAATGCCCAAGAGTGGCCGCTTTGAATATGCTTTAGTTATAGTAGACATGTTTTCAGGATGGCCAGAGGCCTACCCAGTGACTAACATGACTGCTAGAACCACAGCAAAACGACTACTGACTGAGATAGTTTGTAGGTATGGAGTCCCAGAGGTGTTAGAAAGTGACCAAGGTCCAGCCTTCACGGCCACAGTGACAAAAGAAATATGGACAGCAATAGGGGTGACCCTTGCATTCCACACCCCATATCACCCCCAGAGCAGTGGGAAGGTAGAACGTATGAACGGCACTCTAAAAACAAGGATGCTCAAAATGGCCCAAGAAACAAACCTACCATGGCCAGAGAGCCTCCCCATAGCTTTGTATAGTGTAAGGTATACTCCAAGGGGAAAAAATCTCCATACGAAATCCTCTTTGGATCAGTGCCAAGGTTAGGGTGTTACTATCCCCAACAATTACAATTAAGTACAGATGCGTTGATGAATTATGTAATCGCATTGTCTCGACAATTAACCAAAATCCATGCACAAGTGTTTTCCTCCATTCCAGATCCTAAAGCCGACACAGGGTCTCACAGCCTGTGCCCTGGGGATTGGGTCCTGGTAAAGAAGTTCGTGCGGAAGCACTCTCTAGAACCCAGATTCGAGGGGCCATACCAGGTGTTGCTTACCACCTCGACATCTGTAAAATTGGCAGGAAAAAGCAGCTGGATACACGCCTCTCATTGCAAAAAGACACAAGCTCCGGCTGAGACAGTACAGCAGAGACCATGATCCACCTGATATATATCCTTTTTACAATAAAGTCAGCTATAACCCAACAAGTGACAATAATGAAAACAAATGATGAGGTTATATTCTGGTATAATTCTTCCAATACACACGTAGCCACTTACACCTTTGATTATTGTAGCATCATGAAATGCCCCAATATCTACCGGCAGTGTCACTTATACATGACAAATGACGCCTCAAGGTCCACCTATATCTGTGTCACAGATAGTTATTGGGGAAAGAACTGTGACTACTGGGGGGCAGTAGGATGGAACACAGGCGCAGACTGGGGATACAGACCACAGAGTGCCTTAAATAGGAAAGACCTGAATGGAAAATCCCTGATAAGTAGAATAACATTACTTAAAACTGGTAAATGCCTAAACCCCCCCCCCCCCCCCCCCCCATGGAGGCCCAGGTCAGATGAAATACACCCTAACCATAGAAAATCCCAGGCCTATGGACAATGGCACATACATACTGTCCACCTGGCTAAGGGGGGGGGGGGGGGTACAAGAGGACCACAAGGTAGATTCCAACTTAAAGATATGCATAATTCAAGTGAGTGGGAAAATCTAATCTCTAAACGAACCTCTGTTCAGACCCCTGTTAATCCTCTGAGACCCCACATTCAAACCCTTGGGGACATGATGGCCATAGCAGATCCAACGTTTGAAGATACCATAGCGATAGAAACAGGATTTTCAGACACTAACATATGGTTAGAATGGATGAGATATAATGCTAATAAACACAACCAAACCAACTGCTATGTGTGTGGGGGAGCAAAGCCACACCTGGGCACCGTACCTCTCACTTTACCCCCGATGTGGAGCTCTGCTTCTTAAGTTTGTACACCAGCACAGACACAATTCAGAGCACATGCGAAAGTTGGAAGAAGGAGTATGCTATCTTGATGAAGGTTACTAAACTAAATGAAGGTGTCACTATATACCCAGGCAACTATACATGTCATAGAGGCAATATAACCAATAGTATGAAAGTGGGTAACTTTACTGATGGATATTGTGGGACATACTCTGCTGTGCCATACAGTGCAGTAAGGAATCAGACACAAGCTCTGGGTGACATATATTGGTTATGTGGGGATATGAGGTTAAGGAGTAAATTGCCTATAGAATGGGATGGAGAGTGCGCCTTGGCCAAGGTTATTATGTCCTTACAAATAATGAGTGTGAAAAACAAGCCCAACGGGGGCGGAGCCTGACCGGGAAGCTGAGCAGACATGCTTTCTGAGAGCTCCTGAGCCTGATCCGGATTCTTGCCAAAAATCGGGGGTAAAACACCCAACCCAGAACCCATACCTGCTTCACTGTGTACTACAGAGTCTGGGGAACCGGGGGACACCTCGCAAGCCTGAATGCCGGCAGAACTCCCGGAACAGAGACTTGGGGCCTACTCTGCACAGGGCAGGGGAGAGACGGCCGCTCTCCCGGCCCACCTAAACAAGTGGCACCCGAAGTATCGGACCTTCCCCCCCCCCTGGGACCGGTGGGAGTTATCCCGGTCCTAACCATCTTGCCTCACAACCCAACTTGGTTTACAAATGACGGCAACAGCCTGAAACAAGCAACAAACGAGCAGACTGCCGGTAGCAAAATGGCGGCTGCGGCCCATGCGACCGACCTTGCACCCTCCCGGCCCCTCCATGAGCGCCTGGAGACCCTGCTCCGACAATTCTGGGCAAAATTGGAGCACAGAGAGGCCCAACAACGCCCCACACGCCACAAGGAGGAGGTGCTGGCTGCAGCCATGGTGCGGCTGGAGCGGATCCCGGGCAAAACCGCCTTACCACGAAGGGCGGTACGCCCATCCAGACTGGGGGTCACTAGGAGACTTCCTCCAAAACGCCAACCACACCGCGGGAAGGTCACACACCGCCGGCGGTGGATTACCACCAGGACCTTCCACAGCGCCCACAAAGGGAAAGGCCCGGCCCCGATAGGTAAACGAGCCTGTGGCCACATGGCGACGACCCCACGCACGGTCTGGAGCGGGGGAGAAACTCCCCACCGCACACTCACCCCCTCCTCACCCCCAGCTCTCCGGACAACCACTACCACAAAGCCCAGACAGAGCTATGACCCCGCCGATCGAAGAAGAAAGACCTACAGCCCATGGGTCAGGGCCCCCCTCTCAACCTGGAGTTGCAGGGCCTCAGAAATGCCATGCTGCGACACGCTGACAACAACTCTTCAACGCCTGCAACTCAGCCTGACTGCCCACATGCCAGATAAGGGAACCGGTACACCAGAGCAGAGAACAGATTATTCAGTGTGGCACGCACTGGGAATTGGCTGAAGGCAGCAAACAAAACCCATCCACATGCCCCTCCTGGTGCCAGGCAAACGGACTGATGTAAGACAAACCTCATGGGCACACTGACCGCCCTTACCGAGCTAGAGACTTATGTGCAGTACTAGAATACAGCCTGCTAATTATCACTTAAATGTGTCATAGCATAACCTATATAAATATAACCGACACTTGAATATTTACTATGCCATAGGTTACATTTGCAACTAGTATTGTGCACATATGCCACTTGCTGTATCACAGAGTCCACGGTGCAAGTAGCTTCATGTGCTATACATTTTAATTACATTACTTGTTGTCCCTACATTGTTGCCCCACAAACTCTTTTCTAGAAAGTGAATAAGCCTACAAAAGTCAGGGTCAGTTCATGCCACAGATTTTTGTTCTTGTTTTAATCTCAGTTTAGCCTTAACGTTTAAACTCATAGCACGGCAGTAACTGATTGCAGACACTCAGCCTGTCACTAACACGTTTGTTCACTCAACTATACACCATGTAGTCCTCACGACATACCTGTCTAGGCTCATGCGCACACCGACCTCCCTATTAATGATGATGCTTTGCCTAGCTTAAAACTAGCCTATACATACATCTAGCGAGGTGCAGCCTCTCTGACCAGCGAATACTAATTCACGCATAAGCAGATAAATTACTAGCATGGGCATGTATACATTTTTTCCTTTATGTTCATATCATCTCCAGCACATAGTTTAGTTCATCTTAGTAGGCAAGCAAATACTGGTAACGCACGCTGTACTACAGCATACACAGAAGGATATACCATATGAAAATATGCATTTGTCTGTGTATAACATGTTACATTTCCTGTTATTTTAACAACCACGCTTGTATGTTTCCATGACGGTTTTGCACAAAAAAAAAACTATGGCGATCTTTCTTTGAGGTGCATTGCACACCATCTTGTTATCATTAACTCATGTTACCGCACAATGCCTCCTCTTTCTCTTTTGTACCCCATAATGCATATGCCATAATAAAAGAAAGATTGACAAAAAAAAAAAAAACAAGCCCAACACACCTGAAGAGAGTGCTCGAAGTAAGAGGGAAATCAAAGGAAGTTTTGATCCCCATGTATACATAGATGCCATTGGTGTACCAAGGGGGGTCCCTAATGAGTTTAAAGCCCGGGATCAGGTAGCAGCGGGCTTCGAGTCACTACTCCCCATTATTACTATTAACAAGAACGTTGATTGGATTAACTATATATATTACAACCAACAAAGATTTGTGAATTACACCAGAGATGCCCTCCAAGGGGTGGCAGAACAACTAGAAGCCACATCTCGGATGACCTTCCAAAATAGAATGGCACTAGATATGATCTTAGCTGAAAAGGGGGGGGGGTATGTAAAATGCTCCCTGATACTAGCACCTGCTGCACGTTTATCCCCGACAACACAGGTCCAAACGGTAAAGTGACCCTAGCTATAGAGAAATTGAAGGACCTGTCAGAAGAGCTTTGACCACGGGTGGGATCAGTGGTTCAGTTGGCTGAGCGGTTGGAAAAAACTTGCAGCGCAAATTGGCTCCATAATAGGCATAGTCCTAATTATAATAACGATTCTGGCCTGCTGCGTTGTCCCTTATATTAGAGGATACATTCAGAAAATGACACAGGGGACATCCCCCGTCTTTTTGAATCAAGTCCCCGAACCATTTCAGGACTCAGGGCCTTACACACCACTCCGGCCATTAGTCCCTTACGATGTGACCATGAACAGCTTGCTATTATGAGGGAAAGATACACCTGACTGCCCCTCCTGTAACATATTTGGGACGACCCGCTGGCAAGCCACGGGTCCAACCCCTATGGTATGTAAAAAGAGTTCCAGACAGGAAGGGCCAGGTGTTTTAGGACAGTGGAAAGATAAAATGGTCATTTCAAGGGGGGACTGTGATGGAAGGCTGTGTAGGATCTGAAATGCCCCTTTTATAGTCCTCATTTTAAATACCCAAACCAAGTACAGTGAAAATCAATGTTTTGTATACCGTGTTTAAATATATATTTTTCTATGCTTTAAGATGACCGATGGCTATGGAATTTGCTGAGCTCAACAGAATGACGATACCTCCCCCAGAGACAAACACCCTTATACCCTTAAAGAATAAGCCATGTGTCAACAAGGGAAGAAATGAGAAGACACATAGCAGCTAAAAGTATCCAATGAAAAGCTTACAACATAATCCAACAAAATGTTTACAGCTTAGGTTATACAATGTATATGTGCTGATTGTGACGATTTATGGCTATAAAAGCCACGCTCAGGCTGCCAGTAATACAGAAGGATTTTCCTACTGAACTTACGTGTCAGTGTGATTATTTTTTCTCCTCATGCATGAGCTATACCTTGAACGTATTGATTAGGACTGACAATATACAACAGAGGGCAAAAGAATCTATTTCATTTGTACCATAAGGCTGCAACATAGAAATATGTTCAACAAAGTAGATGTTTGAATAATTTCTGAATGACATGTAGTAATTGTAATAGTGTCTGTTTCTGTGTGTGTGTGTGTATGTGTGAGTGTGTGTGTGTGTAGTGTATACAGGGCCGGCCTTAGGCCTTTAGGCCTCCTGTGCGAAAAATCTTCACAGCGCCCCCCCTTCCCCACTCCTTCCCCCCTCCATCCCCCTTCCCACACACCCTGTCACACACACACACAGGCAGACAGCCATACACACGCACACACACAAACACATGCAGGCAGTCACACACAGACAGCCACACACAAACACACACACAGACATAGAATGTGACGGCAGATAAGAACCATTAGGCCCATCTAGTCTGCCCAGTCAGTCACACATAGGCAGTCACACACACACACACACACACAGGCAGACAGCCACACACACACACAGGCAGACAGCCAAACACACAGAGGCAGACAGACAGCCACACACAAACACACAGGCAGACTGCCAAACACACAGAGGCAGACAGACACACACACAGTCACACACACACACACACACAGGCAGACAGTCAAACACACAGACAGTCAAACACACAGACAGTGACACACACACAGGCAGACAGTCACACACACACACACACAGGCAGACAGCCACACACACAGACAGTCAAATACACACACAGTCACACACACACACATGCAAACAGTCACACACACAGAGAGTCAAACACACAGTCACACACACACACAGGCAAACAGCCACACACACAGGCAGACAGTCACACACACACACACACACACACAGTCACACACACACATAGACAGTCACACACACACATAGACAGTCACACAGGCAGTCACACACACAGACAGTCACACACACACACACACACAGTCACACACACACACAGTCACACACACAAGCAGACAGTCGCACACACACAGACAGTCACACACACACACACACACAGACAGTCACACACTCACACACACACACACACACACACACACACACACACAGACAGTCACACACACAGACAGACAGTCACACACACACACAGCAGACAGTCAAACACACAGACAAACACACACACACACACACAAGCAGACAGTCACATAGTTACCTCTGTTAATTATGGAGGCAGACAGGCAGTGCAGCTCCTGGATTCTGGTTGTTGGGGGAAGCAGGGACTCCTTCCTGCTTCCCCTGCAGCAGTTTTCTGGCGCTTTTAGCTCCGCCCCCGCCGCACGGTAAGCTCCACCCCCACCGCATGGTAAGCTCCGCCCCCGCCGCACATTTTTTATTTTTTTTATTCCACCGGCCATGTGTGAGCTGTGTCGGCCGCAGGGCACCCCCTGCTCCATGGCGCCCTGTGCGGCCGCACAGCTCGCACACCCCTAAGGCCGGCCCTGAGTGTATAAGGATGCAATGTATGCATAGGTAGTACAGTGAATGTGTATCAGGGCATAGTTTGTGTGTATGTGGTATATAGTGTGTGCATAGGGGCTGCAATGTGTGTATATGAGGTATAGTGTGTGTGTGTGTGTGTGTATGCGTATAGGGGTGTACTTTGTCTACAGTGGATATTGTATAGTGGATATAGTGTTTATAGGAGGTATAGTATGTACATAGTGGGGTGTAGGATGTGTTTAAAGTGGTATGTAGTGTTTGTATAGGGGTGGAGTAGTGGCTTTATTAATGTAATAATTATTTTTTAAAAGACATTCATTCTCCCCATTCTGTTGTTGCCTTGCTGGGACAGGGACATTCCACTGCGTGGTGATCATGTGGGAAACAATTCTGATCTATTGTGGTCCACTAACATATAGTATCCTGCAACAAAGTAATGCTATTTCTGGGTCTACATATGTCCTGTCAATTCTGCTATTGATGCCAGTAATGCTGCAGGTCACACACAGAATTTCAACAAAGGAACAAACAGAGGTTAGGCGAACACAGGTTTATCACATAAAGGACAAACTATATGAACAGACAGTACAACGAAAGGAGATTGACCTTGACCCCATTAAAATAGCTTTCACTTACATGACTGCAAAGGTTTGTATGGGAGCTTGATTTTCTTGGATTTTGATCTTTCCAGGCAACAACCAGATTTACCTTTGTCTGTGCTATAATCTCCAAAAACGTGACCTGGGTGCTGACATCTATGTCCACAGAGACATTACAAATGTGAAATTGTCAGGAAATCCAGTTGAACCTACAGAAAATGAATGGATCAGTACTTAAAGAACAGGGTGGGGGCGAGCCTGAGCTTCATGTAACTGGATGCACATCATGCAAACGTCAAGCCTGATTCCCTAACGCAACAAAATAATTGATTCCCAGCTAGCCAAAACACAACTCTGTGTACATGTGCCAGGTAGCTGACTGGGGTTTCTCGGAACCCACAATCTACTTACCACTACAGTAACTTTCGGAGGCTCCAACAAGGCACAGCGGATCTGGCGAGCAGGTAAGGCAGCCACTCTATGCAGCACTGACACAAAAACACCTTTTGGCCCAGGCATACACACAGAGAATTGTAGTCAGAGACAAAACTAACTTGAAGGGAATCCGATGAACACAAAATGATTAGGTAAGCTGAGTCAAGTATACCAGAGGACTGTAACCACGAGAACAAGCTGGGTCAAAACCAAAAAGACAGCAAAATGCAGAAGTATGTGCTATCAGGCAAAACTTGAATATGGAGATTATATTGTGACATTCTTGCATCTCCAGAACATCCATCCATTGAACAGTATCCCTGATAGACTCAGAAGAAAGCACATCTACTGTTAGAACATTGCATGAGCGGATGTGGCATTTACCCCCGATTTCTGGCAGTTGATGTTACAAAAAGGGACAATAAGAGGGACGGAGCTAGCTCTCAACTGCAACGGCCGCAGGCTTGCTGAGCTCCAATAACACGGCACGAAAGCACCCGAAATAAAACGCACTATGGGGTGTAATCCTTCAACACTTGTTTGCCAGACAATGGTGCGGAAAACCAAGAAGCCTCGACCGGATTGGCCCAGATTCTGCGCCAATATAGAAGATCTCTTGCGCAGACCGCATGGTGAAGGGAGATTAAACATGGCGGTGGATCTGGGAGACTTTTCCGACGCATCAGAGGATTACTCTCTCCACAATATGGAGAATTTGGGCTTCAAGCTTTCCAGGCTTACCCAGCCAGCTGAAAGGGAGTCATCGCCTGTCAGCACGGAAATTACTTCTAGCCTCTTGGCGGTCCTCCGTCAAAACCTCCATCAAAACCTCATTTAAAATAAGTCAGAGAAGACCACAAGAGGTTCAATGGACGCGGTCAAGCATACCACCATAATGCACGCTGCACAAGTCCTGGAGCTGCAGAAACAGGTTAGCACCCTTACTACAGCTCACACCACTCTGAACCACCAGCTGGCAGCCTTTGAAGATAAAAGACGGTGAAAACACCTGCAGATTAGGGGTCTAGCAGGCAGCATCACCCAGGCAGAACTGCCACACTTTCTACGCAGGCTCTTTACAGTCCTTCTAGGTCCCAAACAAGCAAAGGGCATCATGCTGGAAAGTATGTTCTGTCTCCCCAAGCCCCCATCAGCCACAGCTTCAGCCACCAGCGACCTATTAATCACATTTCAGAATGGCCAGGACAAGGCTGTCATCATGAGCACTGAGCCACAACGCAATGCCTGCACCTAAAACCTGGGTCCCATTCACCCCGGCGATCAAGAACGCAACCAGTCGGGTGGTAACCTGACTTTGGCGGTTCCTTTTTCTTTTTATATTTTTGAGCCCATGACCCCCATGGTGCTAACCTTTTTCATATTGAATCTGACAAATATTTAGTTTTAATATAGTTGAATTTTCTTTTGTTTAAAGTTATTCAGTATATTGCAGGAAAGGCCCCTGAGGCCTAAGCGGGCCTTGACCGGGATAATCCCGGGTACACTTGCTCCTACTTTTCCACCTACTCCCCCAGCTCCATGCTAGTACCAACGTACATTCACTCCAACCCGTGGAGTTGTATTCATGTAGCACCCAGTTTGCTCTAGTTAAACATCACCCTCTCTTTTTGTTAACACAAGGCCGTGTCTACCTTAGAAACCTACAGATATTAATGTATACTTAAGGCACTTACACGGTGGTAACGAGCTACATTTACTATAAAAACCTGCAGTATGAACTGATATCATTACAAATGCATGTATATTATTATCCTGAATGTTCTGCTTTGACGTTTATGTTATACACAATATCTAATGCAAATTTGCCTGCGGAAAAATAAAGAATTATTTTTTAAAAAGGGACAATAGATTGCTTACAATTTGCCATTATTACTTCACATGATGTTGAGATCATCTTTAGGATTCAAAAATTCTATCATTCTACCAAACATCGTATGGCTTGTGAGACTTAGGTGAGGTAAACCAGTGGATATCCAGGAACGGGTTGAAAAAAACAAGAAACGTGAAAGAAACCTTTGTACTCCAGATAAAGACGGAGATCCAGTGGTTAAATATGCATAAACATCATCTTTAATTAATCATATAAAAACAAGCAAGATATCAATAGATAAATAATGGTACACTATAACCATCTCCAAAAAAATGGGGATATGCAGGACAGATCACATACCCAAAAAGCAGCTGGACATTTTTTTGTGTCTCAAACAGACAATACTCCATTGGGTATGTATATGCACCTGGTCCGCGCTAATGATTATTAGTGAATCAACATGGGATCCAGAGAATTTTTGCAAGCAATACAAATCTGTGTGACTGAATATAAATAAGTAAAAACACATTTTCTAATTCCCAAAGCAATTACAAGAAACACAGATTTTCTTGCTCCCACTTCCCATAGAAGAAACATAATAACTCCAGAACACTAAGATCTTCTTACATTAATATGACACTTTACAGAGAACCCAATGTTCTCTGCTTAGGCATCATTAGGGTGGTGAATTAAAGCACAGTTGAAATCAGTGTTAATCCAATGTTTAAAAACAGTATTTCTATATAAGGAAAAGAATGTTCTTCATTGCTCTTAATTATCCTTGTAGAAATATTTTTTTAGATTTTTTGAGAATTTTAATAACAAGAATATATATATATATTTAAATTGCCTGTTATAAGCCACAAAAAAATCTAAAAGATTATTTCCAAACTCTCAAGAAAATAATGTATAATCAACAAAGCAAAATATCTATAAAGCAGAAAGATCAGTATAAATGCAAAGAGCTAATCCCCCCTGGCTCCTCCTCTTGCCCATTTCACGGAGAGCTACCTCTCCTAGCCGCAATACGTTCCAGAAGCTTGGGACAACCAAAATGCCTCCAGCGGACCAGATGGAAATTGCATGGAACTCAAAGTCTCCCTGGTCCAGTACAGCTGCCCAGTGACACTAATGTCCATTCCTACTCCTTAAAATTAACATATAGGAGAGTGCTTTTTGAAAGGAAGGTAGAGGAGGGTCCAGCCAACAATCGCTACCTAAGAGCCAGGGGAACCCCCCTTTTCAAGGAAGAAAACAGACTTTTTGGGAACTTAGCCATGAACAGATGATGATTTCTCGGTCTAGGCGCATCCAATACTGGTGCTTTTTGATTTTGGACACTTTGCTTGCAGGAATGAAAACTATCCGGGGAATCGGCAGGGACGTATGATTTATATCTATGTTATGTTTAGGTTATGTTTTTACACAATTTTCTTATGGAGCCTGGGACCTAGTTAAAATTAATGGTTAGTAATTAGCTATCTCCCCGATGCAGCGACTCTATGACGGTAACCCATTGTTCTTTTGTGTGACCCCTTGCTGATAGATCACAGGATCTCCTCAGCAGGCCCATGAAGGGCAAATTCTAAGTGAGAATCTCTATCCTTTCATGGACTGTTGGTGAAATCAAAGATCTCCTTCACATACACAAATGTAAGGGGTAGCTCAGGGATGAGCCAGGGAATCCCTTTCCATAGACCACTTGAACCCTCTGCAATCTTTTTTGGTCCCGGGTACAGTGCAACGTACTCTTATTAATTATTTACTCATATGTATTTGTTAATGTTGTTCCAGTCTTCTTTCACGGCTCCTCCATCTTTGAGCTTCTTTTGCCGAAAATTCTGTCTTTTACCCTTACTTGGGCAGAAGTGAAATCATATTGCATGTTTTTGGAGAGAAAAAAATACAAATAAAACTAGTAAAAAAAAAAAATGCTTGCCATGGAAATCAGAGTACCACCACCAATGTTTAGACTATCAACAAGGCTGTGGCACTAAAAATTAAATGAGATATTAAGCTCCTGAAAATGTGTAACCATGTTACAAACAGATGTCTACAAATATTAGATGCCTCTTTCTAAGGCACAATTAAAGGCATACTCTAAACACAGTGTATTGTAGTGGTTATGGTACAAGGTACATTGGCTGCTCTCCCTCTGTTATGGTCAAACATTTTTTTAGTGGTGTTACAATAATTGGGGGAATTTTTTCAGCAACCAAAGTTCCCAAATAAAACAATACGGATTTTTTTTTCTTATTCTTATTACAACATTGGATGTAGCTGAACATCATTCTTGGCCGCCTCTCAGTGCTCATAACTAATTGTTGCTGTAAAAATGTGTGTGATAATGAAACATTTTAAGTTCTTAGTATCTCGTGATCAGCAGAGCAGGAGTACCTTGGGTACTGGCAGAGCCTCAGTTGTTAAGTTCCTGCTGCCACAGATTCATTCTACCATAACCTTACATGGTTCTGGGCAATAGGAGATCCCATTATTTTTGTCAAACCTCTCAAAAATTATTTGACAAAAAGTAGATGGGGTACACAAATAAAAAAACCTAATTGTACCATAATCACTACAGTAAGCAGATGATTTTACAATAGCGTGCTTAGAATGCACCTTTACAAAGTCTTGTGAAGGTAAGCCATTGCATTTGCTATTAATTTTGCATTTGTGAGAGGGTTAAATGTTGCAGTTAATAAGTTGTCAAGCCATGCTATGAACTCCAAGTATTTACATGTTTTCCATCTTGTAATTTCACATTCCCAAGATACGGAGCACTCCAAATATATACTGTAACAGAGATTATTATACTGTCCCAAGTTGAACAACCCTCCCCCGGAATTACATTCTTTCTTTATATTTTTACATCTTTCTGTCTTACTCCACACCCAATTGTCCGTGTTTAATATAGTTACACAGAGAATAACCCTAATCAACACGAATAAACAAACATAAAAGGACTACAAACGAAACTTGTATTGTTGTGGCTGCAGTGACATAACATTGTGTAGTATTTTTATGGAGATGCCATCTTCAATTTAGACCTATTTTGTGACAGCCGATATCTAAAATTAAACTCTACATTCTATGACACGTGTTATTTTTACATTTGCTTAACGAGAAAACAATTGTCTGGCGCCATATAAAATCAGTGATGGGCTAATTAATGCTAGCTGCTGGTAGGGGGTGAAGATATAAGTTAATGCTGGCTGTTTACTATCTGAGTAGCATTGCCTCTGTTTTATATACAATTTTGCTAAGAAATAGAGAAACATAGTTACTGATAATTGTCAAAATGTGAAATGCTGATAATACTATTAATAAAAACAATAATAATATATGAGGTGCCTATTTCTCAGTGCACAATTCCAGGGTACTTGAATTAGGACAAATTCTAATTATCAGGGTTATTTACTAAAGTCCAAATGGCCCTGAACCAAATAGGGTAAAATCATACGGCTGCATTCGGGGTCATTCGGAATGCAAAATCTGGACATTGTTAGTGGAATTCATTAATGTCTGGGCTTTTGAATGAGGCCCTGAACTAGCATGAATTTAGACGTGATTTCAGTCGAACCAAACGCTGCGAGATCTGGGTCAAATGCGGAAAATCCAAACTCGAAGAATTTAACTTCGAGATTTAAAAAAAAAAAATCAGAATAATTTTCCCAAATAGTTCAAAACACTCAGCAGTGTGTGGATTCATTATGTAGCGGCTGGCCTGCTTTTGCAAGCCAGCTGCCACATTAAAAATGTTTAAATTAAAAAAAGCAGAAATAAAATAAATAAAAATCCCATGTGAGGACAATATTACTGTAATGGGGGTAATTTACCTCCATATGCCCCCACCTGCCATCCAGCATGAGTACTAAACATTAAAATCTAGTCTAGTGACTGGGCAGCCATTGCGAGTTTTTTTTGTGAACAAGCCTTTTTTTATTTTCATTTGTGTTGTCAGAAATTATGGATTTTTATTTGGTCTTTTTGGGGGCTGAAGAATTAGAAGAAAGAAGACTTTGAAGGTATTTTTTTTTTTACAACTTTTAGATTTTTTTTTGCCCACTCCTCACTATTATTAGGGTGAAGGGGAGGTTGGAGGGAACTTTATTAAAAGTGATAACTGTAGTGAAGCTTTTTTGTTTGCCCTTTTTTTTTTTATTCTTTTTTTTTTTTTTTATTGATGCACCTGTTTAAAACATTAAAACAGCCAACCTATTATGGATTCACCTCCCTTGGATGCATAGTTAGTGGCCAAGCAAATTGCTCTTCCTATGTGAAGAATGGAACTGCAGCTGTGGTTTTGGGATAAGAGAAAGCCCCACTTAGCAGAATGATAGACAGAGCTGGGAGAGAGAACTAAGTATTTTTTCTTATTATTATCTCGGCACTAAAACTGGTCGGTGATTCATGACAACCGTCTCCCTTTATATAATTGATAAAGGAATACTGTCATCAAAATATGCAAATATTTTAATATAATTTTTATGCAACTTATAATAAATGACGGTTGGACCACTAGGGACATTGAGGACTCTACACCCAAAAACAGGCACCTTATAAAGATACTTACTTCTGAGTGAGACCTCAATATTATCGGACTTTACCTTCAGTTACTCCATCAGAACTTTAGTCCCACCATATCAGTGAGACCAACTACGTTATATTGCCCTACCTATTCAGATGAACTAATGTACCTTTTAACTATTGGCGCAGCCCTTTTCCTGTATTTCTTTATAATATATCACCTCATTATTTTCTAAATCCCATGTAAGTTAAAATTGAATTAAGAAAGTCATTGCCTAACTTTCTTGCTTCCTCTTTCACAGTCATCTTTATGCACATTCGATCAGATTATCATCAATCCAACCCAATCCTCAGTATTTTGAACCAGCCCATTGTTTTGAAATACTGCTTAACAGAAGAGTTTGCAATTTTAGAAAGCAACAGACAATTACAAATTATTGAGAGTTAAAATGTAACTAATGAGATTAGCCCAAATATAATGTAATTATATATTATACAGATTTTTAGAAGGATGTAATGATACTTTTTTTTTTTTTTTTATCAATTTAAATTTGTGTAAAACAAAAATGAATTAATGGAGCTTCTCGTGAAAGCGGAATTCAAGATTACTATTATCTTAAGGGGAAATGCAATTTTCCGGGATTTGTAATGTTAGGTTTACTTATCAGGGAGGGGCTGGAAAGGGTGACTGGAGGACAATTATCCCCAGGGCCACTAGCTTACATGGGTTTGGGGGGAGCACAGTCTTACAGTAGCATACGTATTAATTTTGTAAAAAAAAAAAAAAAAAACGTTCCCCAGTTCAAAACTGTCCTTAAAATTGTTGTCCAAATTAATTCTGCATTTTCATGGTGGGGGTCTTACTATTGATATAAGTAAACAAAAGAATATCTTCACCAGAACCAGGTATCTCTTTTATACATCTCAGTATGTTACTTTGCAGCATCTGACTGTCATTGCACATTGCTCCATGACTGTTGAACTGTGTTACTTCCAAGCTTCTCTTAAAAACATTCCATAGCTCAAACTCATATAGAGTGCAGATTGCAAGTTTATTTTTGTTCTCAAAATGCATAACTTAGCATTATTCTACAATAGAGCACATCTGCGATTTGCCTGCCTAGTCAGTAATGTATCCAAATCCCTCTGTAGTGAATTAAATAGCATCCTCTTTAGACTGTATTACCTTACCTAATTTGTGCCATCTCTAAACACTGATATGTGGCTTTCGATGTTCCTTGCAAGAACATTAAATATAATGATATGATTTAATATAGCTTTAAAAATATCATTTGTGAGCCAGCATCCAGGATTTTTCATATGTATTCTATTGATGGTGTGAGAAAGGGTGCAGATGTCAGCCTACAATTGGATGAGTCTTACCAAGAAGTGGTTGGCAAATTTCTGTTTCTGGGAAGAAAGTAATGTCTTGATGCCTTTCATATAAGCTGCCAATTATTATTAATATTACTATTTATGAAGCACCAACAAATTTCATAGCGCTGTACAGTAGGTGGGCTAACAGACATGTAATTGCAACATGACGAGCTGGGCGCACAAGAACAGAGGGTGTTGAGGGTCCTGCTCAAACGAGCTTGCATGTCAAAGGACCAAAGGAGCAACATGTAAACGTCAGTTTGCATTCATAGGCAAGTGCTAATATTAAAGTGTAAGGGAATTCTAACTCACATCAAGCTCAGCCTTCCAATGGCATGATGGGAATTGTTCTCCTACAGTATTATGTTTAAGTACACCACAGGCAATGTGCCACAGGTGGTCTAAACATGGACCTCCCTGGCCGCCACTCACTCATAATGAATATAGCTAAGGCTGCGTGCTTCTCTTGTTAATAGGTACACTCTATGTGAGCATTCATCGTCTGCAATGCTTTTGTGATCTATCTATAATACCAGCCCTGATTCCTATCTGTGTGTGTGAGCAGCTGAATTTAGAAGCTTAGAGATGCTCTCATCGGCCACATGAGATGCAACAAAGATTCTTTCCAAAAGCTAAGAGAGCAGACAGCACCGACAACAGATGTGAGAGTTCCCATAACTGTCCATTTTCTAAATATTTGCATAGTAAACAGAGGAGGTGCTACATGATTGATATTTCAATGTCATATATAAAGTAGAGGAATATTTCTCCCCCTTTGCTCTCATGCTGATCTTCATCTCATTCAACCATTTGTTTATCTGGCTCCCTGTAACATACATTTTTTATTTATATACATATATTTTTTTAATTATTTTTTTGGGGGGGAGGAAGTTCAAATACTCTTTGGACATAAAGAGTTATTGATACAATGCCAGAACCGACCAAGAATACAGGTAAATATATTTAAACAAACTTTAGTTCATAACTTAGAGAAAATCATGCTCTCTTTCATAATTATACCAATATAAGTATGACATAAGTGCAGGTAATGAATGTTTTTCAACATACTGATATAAATTATATTAAACCAGGCATTTCTTATAATCAAAGACTATATTGTTTAACTACAATGGCTAATATATCAATGATTTAATTTATGTTGTGATAAACTATGGATTGAAATCTGTGACCTAACAGTTGAATTAAGTGAAAATTATTAAGTGAAAATTATTGGTTTTCCTAGTGTGTAAAACAAATGGATGTTTTAAAAATAATTTGATAATTATACTTTAGCAGTAGTCATCACCCTGACCAGATTCTAACTTGTGATCAAAGTATCCAAATTAAAATTGATGGATTGCTGTTTCTGTTTCTACATCCCAGTGCACGTATTTGCATGTGACTGCTGACTTTTATTTATTTTGAGTTATTTTTCTCTATTCTACTATTTTCTGTTCTGTCAGTCCTTTTAAACATGCATTTCTACTTCCGAGTATACATAACAAATAGAGACACGCACCTATCTCTATTTAAAGTTTTTGCATGAATAGTCAATTAAAATTACACTAAATTAAATACCATTGTTCTAGGCATCATTTTACAACAACAACTAAACCGTGTATAACCGTGTCATAAGTTGATATCGTTATAATATTCATGTTGAGAGGCAAATTTTTATTGAGCATTATTAGGCAGTGAATGTCGGGTTGTGGCAATAAAAGATCACAGGGACCTCTGACTGTGCAATGATCTCTCAAAATCTTCCACTGGGAGTGTCTTGAACTGACAAGCATTCCTGGAGATTAGAACTGAATCCTTATGCCTTACATTGGAACTTGTGAAATTCAACTGTATCTTTGTGACTCTGAAAATATCTGTACCAGGCAATCGCTTGGCTCACTATTCTGACCAAACATAGCCAAGATGATCACCGTTATCGGTGCCTAGAGCTATTGTTCGACATTATTGGACTTTGGTGCTCTTGCTGTGATGAGTTTTTGCTATTTAAGGAAACCATTTTGAGATAAGCTGCTCGACTCCGGACTTGCAACTCGATCCCACTGTAGACAATTCTATTTTATATCGTGGTCTTTATTATAAAGGCCTGTATTTTTACTATTTGTTATTATTAGATTTATTCAATGATGACACTATTCAAGGGAAGACAAAATAACATTTAATTTGCAAGCAAGGGTTTTATGAAAAACAAAAGTTTATATTTACTGCAATGTCTATCCATCTGATTTTATTACCGTTTTGAAACATTTCAGGGTTTGCTGTACTACATATACAATTTTGATGTGTTCAAACATTTTAGAATTATAGTCAGTGCTGGTAGCCTAATAGCTGAATGGTTTTACACTTACATTTGACGTTTTAGGACTTTTTCCAGAAATATGATGAGATGTGGAAATAATGTAAATCGGGCCCTTGCATTAGAGATAAATCAATAAAACATTGTTGAGGTGTGTAAAGGCAAGTAAGGCAATTATGCACTGCAGTCATCATTTGGTCCCAGAGATTCCTAAAGCCATTGGAGTTTTGAAATCTTAAATTCAGTCACTGGCAAAAAGTTGAAGAGCAAAGACCCTATTGTGTATTCCTATTTAAGTCTATAAAACCTATTTATCATTTTAAAGTGAACAGGTCAACAAGTGAGCTCCACGATGTAAATTTAATGTGTAGATGAGTTATCCCAAACCTAAATATTTAATACCATAGGAAGGGTTTGCAACATCAAACTTCATGTGCCCCATCAGCTCAGGATCTATAAATTCTAATGAATATATCTATAATGAGAGCAGGATTGGCATACGGATTGGCTTAGGAAATACTGCATTACCAGACCTTCCTCCTATTCTAGATAACATCAGTGAAGTGTAATTGCGTAAAATGAAGGAGTGTATTTATAGATGGCATTATTACACTTTTCCTTCTCTAGGTTAAAGAACCCAAAGAAAAAACATCTATATATTTATTACACTTTGAATGAATCACTGAGAAAATAGTAATTAAGTTGCACCTAACATCATGCCCAAGACTTCCATCCACAATATTAAAAAATAAAGATTTAAAACTAAGAGCTGTATAATGAAAGTAAATTAGCCTAACACATGCTATTTTCTAGTTTCCTCTGTGCTAGAAAGCCACAAAATATGTTGTACTGATCCAGACGTCGATCTGGTGACTGAGTTTTACACTATCCCTGTTCTCTTCTATCAACGATTGGTTGGCCTAGAACCCTCACTTGAGAACGATCACCTCCCTTGGTGTGTTGCTTCAAATGACTGGAGTTTAAAGAGTCAATGTATCACTTGGCGCCTTGTCATACAACACATATAATGTTATGGATACTTCCATATTTTTTACTCAAACTAATGGTCAAAACTGACCAAATCCTGAGCTCGTGCTTGGTTGAAAGTGACTTGCAAAGGTAACATTCGTTAGAATTGTCCATGGAAGAAAAATTAGTTTTAGTCAAATCACTAAGTCCAAAAATTAAAAGAATTTAGGTGACGGCACAATTTTGTGCATGTGGCGGTTTGCTCATCAGAATTTCAGCCCCTGAAAAAGATTTGGATCAAAGGGGCCCAAAATTGGGCCAGTAAAATATATACATAATATAAATATTATGCATATATAATTGGCACTATACTCAGGTGCGTACCTAGAGTATTTGTCACCAGGGGCGGATCCTGTGTTTAGAATTCTCCAGCCCCCTGCCCCCCCACCCCTTGCTCCCTACTTTCAAATATAAAAAACACCCACAATATTTTTAATATTTAGAGTTTTCATTTGTAAAAATTGCACAAATGTGTAAATTTTGAAAAAACCCTGTCCTGCCCCATTCTAAAAAATCCCCTCTCCTGCCCGTTGTTCTACAAAACGTATGCCCTGCCCCTGTTCTACAAAATCCTTAAACAAATCCCTGCCCCCCTTCTACAAATCCCTGCACCCCTTCCCCCCAAAACCTGCATCTCCCTCTAAAGCCTCTGCTCAGCTGCTTACAATAGAATTATTTTTTTTATACAGCAATATTAGCAACAGTCTTCACAGTCCAGTCCCAGTCACTCGCACACAGTCACATGCACAGTTATAGGCAGAGAGTCACACACATGTAACAGACAGTCACACATACAATTACAGGCAGTCACATGCACACAGTCACAGGCAGATAGTCACACACACAGTTACATGCAAGATCCCCCAATCACAGACAGACAGTCATACACACCCACAGGCACACACTGACACACAGAGTCACAGGCAGACAGTTACACATACACACACAGTTACAGACAGTCACACATACACACAGTCACAGGAAGGCAGTCACACAACCACACAGTTACAGGCAGGCAGTCACACACACACACATACAGTCACAGGCAGACAGTCACACACACAAACCCACAGACAGACAGTCACACACAGAGTCACAGGAAGACAGTCACACACACAGTCACAGACTTACACACATACACAGACACACACAGGCAGACAGTCCCACACAGGCAGTCACACACACAGTCACAGGCAGACAGTCACACACACAGTCACAGGCGGTCACACACACACACACACACACACACAGGCAGACAGTCATACACACAAACTCACAGGTAGACAGTAACACACACACACACACACAGAGTCACAGGCAGACAGTGAACACACACACACTCTCTACTATATGGGCTGGAGGAGGAGTGGTTTAACTGAAGTCCCTGGTGTCTGTTACTTGGGGAAGCATGGACTCCTCCTGCTAACCCCTTGATGTGCAGCAGTAACAGGAGCGGATGAAGGCTCTGCCCCCACTGCCGATTGGCTCCGGCACATCTCACACATCTTAAGGCCGCCCTGGTCATGGCACCCCCCAGTGAATGGCACCTGTGCCGGAGCGCCTACCCCCTGCACCACTTAGTATGTCACTGACTACACTCATGGGCATATTTCCCTACCATTTGGTTCATAGATCAAGTGAAATAAGTAACCAATAGAGGGAAAAAGAAGAGGAGCAGTGAAAAAAAATATATATAAAAAAAAATAAATAGAAATATATATATATATATATATATATATATATATATATTTATATATATATTTATATATATATATATATATATATATATATACGTATGTATATATTTTTTAGATCTAAATGTATAATTTTAAATCTAAATGTATAATTTTTTTTATATAGCTTTAGATTTATTTTTGTATTGCTCCTCTTTTTTCATTCTAGTGCTCAATTCTCACTTGATCTGAAAATCAAATCCAAATTTAGTGGCTATCTCGTAGCCATAAATCATCTTTTTTCCCCATCAAGCATTTCTTTTTATGGTGCTGCGGGTGGAACTCCAAATCACAAACTAAGCAAACATGCTTGTCCAGTGCGCAAGTCATTTGTTCTGTGATTAATCAATATGGCTGTGTGGAAATTAGGAATTCGACCTAAATTCGGCCAAATTGCAGTTCAAAATGAAGCAAATCTCTAAGTCTAGTATTCATTGAGCATCTTTGTGTTTATTCAATTTTTTCAAACTGATTTTGGCTCAGTAGCACAACTCACGTTTCTTCCATCAACCCAACCTGTTGGTTAATTTCTCTTGTTGAGTTACTTAGGGAGCTGGTAACACACGCAACTGGATATATGCTACTAAGAATCTTACCCAAGTAGGGTTGGTGAATTAAGTGACCAGCAAAGAGTAATTCTAAAACTACATGGTGTAAGACATGGAGCACATTTCCCTTGGACATGTAGCCTCTCAGATGCTCTGTGTGTTTAGTTTCAAAAGATACAGTTGGCAATATGTAAATGTTTATAAAATCTCCAGTATACAGAATGAAACTATGAACTCACATCAATCTAGGTCGCAGTTTTTTATTTGTCTGACTCACTGTATATGGGAAGCATGCTCACATACAATCAATATATTTATACCCCGCTCATTTTTTCAGAATTTGTATTCCCAAATATACCACCAGAGTCTTTATATACCCATATGTAAAATATTATACATTTTTTTTTATATATTTTCTTTTGCCACTAACTGTATGAAATAAAAATCTATATTTGCCATTGTATACTAATTTTGACCCCGTTGGAAGGACTTTCAGGACCAATGTATACAGTATTATCTCTAAACAACATTATATTCTAAACAACACTACACACAATAATATAAAACTCAAAAGATGAAAAAAATATATTTAAAAAATTTAAATTGTAAACATTAACAAAATTTACATTTTATTCGGTATAGTTAAACAACATTTTAGTCTAAATTATAGTTGTGCCCTTAATTTTGTAGCTGTCTATGCATTCCATGTTTTGCTTGCTTTTTTCTCTAATAGAGTTCAGAAGGATAATGATTAACCCCTTAAGGACCAAACTTCTGGAATAAAAGGGAATCATGACATGTCACACATGTCATGTGTCCTTAAGGGGTTAAAGTATACCTGTCATCCCCTAAAAAAATCATGGTCAACAAGTTAAACTCTTGCTAAATATAGATTTAATTCGTACACTGTGAAACACAAGCAAATGTATAGATTCAAATATTTAGATGCTTAATATACAAATTGGAGAATGCAGTAGATCCATTTCTATTCTTAAAGCCAATGGTTCCCAACCCAGTTACTGGCAGCAAGGTACACCAGTGGTCCATATTTTGTCAGTACCGGTAAATAATAGAATTGAGAAATGCCTAAATCCTGGACTGCCGTTATGAGTTGAGGACCGGGAAGGGAAGCACTACTACATTATACTGTATCACCTGCCAATTATATCTTGGCAAGCAACATTTCAGATTTATCCTCTGTCAAACACTATACATGCCAATGGTATGGAAGCTAGTTAGATATTCAGTTTCACACAAGATCTGAAATGCCATTTAGTACACTGGAAAGAATAGGACAGAATTCAAATGTTTTCATTCAATCCACTTGTACACAAATAGATTGTACACCTGTCTGCACCTTTAATAATGACGTCAAGGTTCTGTAACCGTTGAAAGCAATATACTAGTTAACAGCAAGCATATCTAATCTTCAGCAATGACATATGTCGAATACATAATCTACTAATCGGCTTTTTCATATCTCAAGCCAAAACCTTCCAGAGTATTTTGTTAGTAACTTTAGTAATGCATATTAACTTCCCAATTACGTTTGTCTGGGAGTTTGTGACTGATATCTACAAACACTGCTGAAATGTATAGCTGCCTGAAAATAGGCCTTTTTTTTTTTTCATTAAAGTCAGCAAAAAAAAAAAAAAGACTGATGAAACCGAATAGAAAATAATAGTGAAATAAGTAGTTTTTTTACTATACTGTTTTAATAGTGTTAGAGTTTTTTTCAGTTAAACAATTTTTTTTAGAGTAAACCTATTTTCGCGGCTATCAAAATTACTCTTTCAAAACTGGGCTATCAAAATTGTTTTTTCAAACATGGAACATACATGATACATGATACATGATACACACACAAGTTGTGGAAGGGTTATTCACTGTGAATTGCTGGACATTTAAAGGGTTATTGACAAAATTAATTTCAAGTTTAAGGCCAATGTAGCTGAGCACAGATGACTTTGACAATTTTTCCAAGTCTGCTATTTTGACCTTACAAATTTAATTTACCTTGAAGTCTTTAGTAGCTAACCCTGTTAAAATGAATTAAAAATTAATTTCACGGGGGGCGGAGCTTGACCGCTGAGCCGGGTGGACGCAACTAACATGGGCTCCGGCCGAGCGGGCACGATCCGGGGCCAAAGCGGCGACCACCTCACCCAAAGCCACTCGGGGGTGCGCCACCAACATCGGGGGTGCCCTCCTGAACCCAGCGACACCACTCCAGGGTCCGTAGAGGCCGGGAAAGCGGAGAAACACATGCGGCCTACTGAGGCCGAAACCGGGGAGAGGCGGCCGCTCTCTCCGATACAAAAACCACCCAGCGACATCTCTGTAACCTACCCCCCCCCCCCTTTGGACCGGCGGGGGATATCCCGGTCCACACTGGAAGCAAGCAGGCGCCCTAGACATGAGCCAAACCGGGGACACTGTCCCACAGGGTAAACCCTTAATGGCGGCTCGGCGCAAACGGGGCAAGCGGAGCACACACATCCAGCCACCCATGTCACCACTGGAGACCTTCGACCACCTCTGCACAAGCTTCAGGTATGCCCTGCAGAAGAGGGGTGTCACCTACCGGCAAGCAGAGAGAATGGTGACCTCGTGGATACGACCCGCTGCACGAAGGAGCTACTACAGACAGACACCACGAGGCTCCAAAATGGCCGCCCGACTATGCAGACACAAGCGGGCTCAGCGACGGAAAACGGCGGGAAGCCTACCGGGCGCATCCCCCTACACACAACGGAAACAGCCCGGACCGGCGAAACAACCGCTGCAAGCAAGCGACTCACCTGATCTAACTCCCAGCACACAGAGCAACCTACACCGATACCACATGCACATCAAGAAGACCCAAGCGACGGTACAACTGAGGACTCCACGACACACCGCCAGAGCCAACTACTGCAGCAGCCTCAACAAGCTGGGGGGCGACAGCGGAGAGACTCAGAAGGACAATGCCCTGGGCTTACCGGCAACAGGCATCGGCTAAAAGCGCCCAATATACCGCCCTCCACAGGTACTCGTAGCCTGGACAGTTACTTGCTATCGCAACAAAGAAGCACCCAGACTTTGATGCCTAGTACAGCTGTAAAGCAGACTACGATCAGCACTACTCTGTGCTCCACAGGACATTTGAGACCACTCATTTTTCCAGTAACTTTACCCTAAGACCCAAGTTTAGCGTGCTTAGCATGTAAAGCAATGACTAGCTCATGATTTACTATAACCTTGTTTCAGGTCTTAAATGTTTCAAAGTTTGCATGTTTTGCCTTTCAAGTATAGCCTAAAGTACCATACATGTCTACTTAACTCCGCTAACTAGCATAACGAATAGCCAGTATGTACTGATATAAGCAACTTGCCTAGGTTAATTATTTACTGCGAGTCATGCCATATTTGTTCCTCCTGACTACTAAATTTAACACTGGGCATTGCTACCAATGCCATACTGATGTCTTTCTATGTATACCGTTCAGTTTAAACTTAGGTTAAGCCACTAAAACAGGGCACTCTAGCTAGCCAAGCAACGTTTAACAATTATTCACTATTAGTATGTACTCTCCATAGGCTTGCAGATATTAATCTACTGCGTAGAAAACAAAAGCGTTGTTTTTACATGTTATGATTCTCATTCTCTCTAAGCTATGTACATCATTAATGTCTTATCCTGTTTATATAACTACAAAAAAAAAGTGCAACGTCAATAATGCCATGTAACAATGCGTGTTTGCGAACTTGAATGCACCAGCTATTGTGGCAGTGTAAATTCACATGTTAATCTTATGCACGAACAAAAATAAAGAATTAAAAAAAAAAAGAAAAAATTAATTTCACATTTTAGACCAAACAGCCAAACAGATACCACATTAAAGTTGGAGAATTGTGCCAAAATCTTCTATTTTGGACTAAAATTTGATTAAATCCCTTGAAGCTCACAGTTTAGTGAATAATTCTGTAAATGTTTCTACTTTTTCAGAGCAGGGTTAAAGGGCACATATCATGCGCCAAACAACATATGCTCATTCGATTGATCATAAGATTGTATCTAGTTTTACTAGCAAATGTATAGATTTGGAGAAATATGTACTTAAAAAATTAGTTGACTGACAAGGGAGAGCAGAAGAGAGCTTCCACAGGAGGTCCCTCTGCACTCCTCCAATACCAAGCACAGCGCATGTGCTGCGGTTGCTATGGAAGCTACATGGCCGGCTCTACTCACATATACTACATAAATGTCAGGGTCTGCAGTAAGTGACTATAATAAAATATTTTGTAAAAGTTAAGAACGTGTCACCGTATGATCCATGGTGACACAATGATGAGGCCATTAAGCTAAAATTAGTACTGTTCTTCGCATGGTGTCAGTCATCAATGCATTGTTTATGTGTATAGGGCTGTATTACATGTTGCACGCTGTCAAATCAAATTTAAACTTAAACAGCAGACAAAATAGCTCAACAATGAAGCCATCTCAAAAACATTCTGCGCAATTCCATACACTTTAACTAGAGCTAGCAAGCAAGAATGCATGGAACGCTCATCAGGGTTGGCACAACATGAACCCAATTAAATGTTTGCTTCTCCAACATAAGCATATGTTAAATATCACGTTTATTACTGTTTAAATCATAATCCATATTTAAAAAAGATGAGTGAGATATCAGTAGTCCTTGCAGTGCAGACAGGAGTAGGAGGCACAGTAAATGGTTGGACATGATTAAAAATCACCCTACGTTCGATTTTTAGAATTCCAATACATACATAATTCTGCATAATATGATAACTAGAGGTAAAGAAGAAGATAGATGATAGCTAGATAGACAGACAGATATGTGCATCGTACTGTTGTCACTGTGTGTCTGTTGGAAGTTACAAAAATGTTGACTGGAGCTGAACCTACCAGGTCATGGGTCTGGTATCCCACATTTGCAGACAGTTGATCTATGGCCTTGTAACTTGAGAAGTATTTTGCTGTGATTATGCTACCAGCCCCATGTAAGCAACATCCTAGTTCATTATGTTTAATTCATTATTTAAATATTTAAAGAAGTTCCTGCAATATCAAAGATTGTGTAATCATGGGCCACCATTGTGGAGTTTGGAAACCATATCCTAAATAATGTCACTTGCTATTATCAAGGCACACACCATTATATAAGTCTGTTTTACTTCTCCTAGTAACTTTAATGTTGAGTTTTGACTCCCTGTTTTCTACAACTTTACCAACAGAACATAATTACCACCAAAGTCCATTAGAACAGAGATCCTGACCTGTAGAATACACTGTCCACTGCGGCTACTATTCTAGAACCATATACAATTTCTTCTCTAATCCAGCACTGTATGCATGTCACTCAAACTTTCTTTCCCTGAATGCTAGTCCACTTACTCCCCGTTTCTGTATACAAGTCCAATCAGCCCTTTAGCTTCATTACCACCCAGTTCTGCAGCATAGTCAAGTATATCCTTCCCACGTTACACTTTTATTATTATTATGATATTTATAGAGCGCCGTCAAATTCCAAAGCGCTTTACAATGGGTGGACGAACAGACATGTAGTTGTAACCAGACAAGTTGGACACACAGGAACAGAGGGGTTGAGGGCCCTGCTCAATGAGCTTACATGCTAGAGTGAGTGGGGTAAAATGACACAAAAGGTAAGGATAGTATTAGACTAGTGACAGTTGCAGAAGATGAATCAGTCAGGAGCTATTAACAGTTTAATTGAGACGCTTTTTTGAAGAAGTGGGTTTTTAACGATTTTTTGAAGGAGTGGAGACTGGGTGAGCATCTAATGGAGGAGGGAAGAGAGTTCCACAGGAACGGTGCAGCCCTCAAGAAATCTTGAAGGCGAGCATCAGAGGTGGGAGTACGGACAGAAGATAGACATAAGTCTTCAGCAGATCGTAAGGGCCTAGACGGGACATACTTGTGTATAAGGGAGGATAGATAGGTGGGAGCAGCATTATGTAGAGATTTGAAAGCAAGAACCAGAATTTTAAATTGAGCTCTATATTTTATAGGAAGCCAATGTAGGGACTGACAGAAGGGTGAGGCATGGGAGGTGCGGGCGGAAAGGAAGATGAGCCTCGCTGCCGCATTCATGGAATGCAAACAGTACATCCGCAATATGGACTGTAACGGCGCAAGTTGGGAGCACGTAAGACCACTGAGAAGCGGATTACAGTAGTCAAGGCGAGAAAGGACAGTGGAATGGACCAACACCTTAGTCGCATCTGGCGTTAAGTAGGGGCGGATGCGCGCAATGTTTTTGAGATGGAAATTACAGGATTTGGCGATAGATTGAACATGAGGCTTGAAGGAGAGGTCGGAGTCAAAGAGAACACCTAGGCAGCGAGCCTGCATGGTGGAGCTGATGGTAGCACCGTTGACTTAGAGGGAGACAGACACAGGAGTAACAACACTTGAGGGAGGAAAAAACAGAATTTCAGTTTTGGTCAAGTTTAGTTTAAGGAAGTGGGCAGCCATCCAGTTAGAAACAGCAGAGAGGCAGTTAGAGACACTAGTCAAGAGGGACGGGGAGAGACCAGGAGAGGACAGGTAGATATGCGTGTCATCTGCATGGAAATGATATTGGAAGCCAAAGGAGCTAATGAGATTACCAAGGGAGGCAGTATAGATGGAGAACAGTATAGGACCAAGGACTGAACCTTGGGGGACACCAACAAAGAGGAGTTGGGGAGAAGAAGCAGAGCCAGAGAAAGAAACACTGAAAGAGCGCTGGGAGAGGTAGGAGGAGCACCAGGAGAGAGCAATATCTTGTAGACCGATATTGCGGAGGATGAGAAGAAGCTGTTAATGATCAACAGTGTCAAAAGCCGCAGAGAGGTCCAGGAGAATTAGGATAGAGTAGTGACCACGAGATTTTGCAGCATTGGATACTTTGGTCAGTGCCGTTTCCACAGAGTGCTTAGTGCGGAAACCAAACTGAAGCGGGTCTAGCAGAGAGTTGGACTCGAGGAAGTCTGTCAATCTCGCATACACAATTCTTTCAAGGATCTTGGATGCAAAAGGCAGTAGCGAGATAGGACGATAGTTGGATGGGGAGTTAAGGTCAAGATTTGGCTTCTTTAGAATTGGGGTTACAGTTGCATGTTTGAAGGGCGATGGAAATATACCAGAGGAGAGAGAGAGATTGAGAATTTTAGTGAGAGGTGGAGAAAGAGAAGAAGACAGAGTACGGATGAGATGCGAGGGAATTGGATCTAGGGAGCAGGTGGTGGGGCGGGAGGACTGGAGCAAAGTAGAAACCTCTTCCAATGTAGCGGGTGCGAATGAACATAGAACAACAGAGGGAGTGAAGTTAGGGGAAGTATTGTAAGGGGAAGAAGAAAGATGAGAGATCTCTTCTCTGATTGTAGAGATCGTGTCAGTGAAGTGAGTTGCAAAGTCTGAGGCGGTCAAGTTAGTAGGTGGAGGAGGAACAGCAGGGCGAAGAAGAGAGTTAAATGTGTGAAATAGACTTTTGGGTTCGCGGGAGAGTGTGGTTATGAGGGTATTGAAGTAATTAACTTTTACAGAGGAAAGAGCCAAGCTGTATGAGCTCAGCATAAATTTATAGTGGAGAAAGTCAGATGCACAGTGCACTGTCTCCAGCATTTTTGGAGGTATCGAGTGAGCTTGGTGTGCCAAGGTTGTTGTTGGGGGGGCCTGCGGCATTTAAATGTACAAGGTGCCATGATGTTGAGAGGAGAAGGTGGAATTGTAGAAGGAGGTTGCAGAACTAGGACAGGTGGCGTTTGAGATAAATAAAAGGAGAGTTTGGAGATTAGTGGAGAAATGCTCTAGGTCAAGACATCGGAGGTTTCTGTGAGAGTGATGTTCAGACGGTGGTGTCAATTGGGTCCTAGGTATGCCAATGTCAAAAGTCAGCAGATAGTGGTCAGATAGAGGAAAAAGAATATTGGAGAGATTAGAGGCAGTACAGAGGTTGGTGAAGGCAAGATCAAGAGTGTTTCCTGCTGTGTGGGTTGCTAAATTGGACCATTGCGTAAGGCCAAAGGAGGAGGTTACAGAGAGCAGACGAGAGGCATCAGTGCAATTGGGGTTATTGATTGGGATATTGAAATTCCCAAGTATAAGGGAAGGAGTGCTAGATGAGAGGAAGTGGGGAAGCCAGGAAGAAAAGTGCTCAATGAATAGTCTAGGATAACTGGGGGGGGGGGGGGGGGTTATGGAAACCAGTTCTCCAAACGTAACCCTTGAAATGGAAGAGTGATGCTAATTTGCAAACAGTACATCTGACACTTAATGGGTTAACAATACAATGTGTTTAGACCATTGTTATGTATCACAATACCTCAGTAAATGTGCGCTCAATCACAAATGAAACAGCAGATGTTTCCTGGTATTAACACTTATTATTGCATCAACAGTCGTAAAACAAACCACACCTTATTGAATTGTTTCTACTAATCCTTGTGTAATCACAGTGAACACAAATGCATTGCTTTGCAATTGTACAGTATGAATTCATAATAGATTAGCTCACGTTTGATTGCAACAGCCGCTGTATTTCAGAGCCCCAATTAGTTCTAAATATTGAGTATATTTAAAGAAGACACTAAACTTACCTGGCATTGATTTCTTAGGAATAATCATTCTAATGATATTTGCATTTTGCTAAGTCAGAGCCAGAACTTCACCTAGTCTTAGAATATTTAGTGATCATAGGGAAATAATGTTATTTGTTATAACAACATTTGTTGTTATAGTGAGGGCCTATTATTCAGGTGTTATTTTGTATGGACGCAAACATTGTCCCAAGGCACATTGCATTATAAATCCTAGGGATCACATCTCTTGGAAAGTGGACATGACATAATGATGGCACAAAATGTGAGCTGCAAAATGGAGTTGTTAAGATGTAGTTTGTTTGTACTGGAAGTCAGGGCACCTATCATGTTAAAGGATAGTATTGTTGAACATCTAAAATCACATGGATTTCAAGATCAGAGACAACATGGGTTTACTTCAGGGAGATCATGCCAAACTAATCGTATTGATTTTTTTGATTGGGTAACTAAAATAATAGATCAGGGTGGTGCAGTAGACTTTGCTTACCTAGATTCCAGTAAGGCTTTTGACATTGTTGCACATAGAAGGCTTATCAATAAACTGCAATCTTTAAGTTTGGATTCCAATATTGTTGAATGGGTAAGGCAGTGGCTAAGTGACAGGCAACAGAGGGTTGTAGTCAATGGAGTATATTCGAAGCATAGGTAAGGCTTGTCACCAGTGGGGTACCTCGGGGATATGTACTTGGACCCATTCTCATTAATATTTTTATTAGTGACATTGTGAAGGTTTTGATGGTAAGGTATGTGTTTTTGCTGATGATACTATGATAAGTAACAGGGTTGATGTTCCAGGAGGGATAAGCCAAATAGCAAATGATTTAGGTAAACTAGAAAAATGGTCAGAGCTGTGGCAACTGACATTTAATGTGGATAAGTGCAAGATAATGCATCTTGGACGTAAAAACCCAAGAGTACAGAATATTTGATACACTTCTAACTTCAACATCTGAGGAAAGGGATTTAGGGGTAATTATTTCAGATGACTTAAAGGTGGGCAGATAATGTAATAGAGCAGCAGGAAATGCTAGCAGAATGCTTGGTTGTATAGGGAGAGGTATTAGCAGTAGAAAGAGGGAAGTGCTCATGCCATTGTACAGAACACTGGTGAGACCTCACTTGGAGTATTGTACACAATACTGACGACCGTATCTTCAGAAACATATTGATACTTTAGAGAGAGTTCAGAGAAGGGCTACTAAACTGGTTCATGGATTGGAGGATAAAACTTACCAGGAAAGGTTAAAGGATCTTAACATGTATAGCTTGGAGAAAAGACGAGACAGGGGGGATATGATAGAGACATTTAAATACATAGAGGGAATCAACACAGTAAAGGAGGAGACTATATTTAAAAGAAGAAAAACTACCACAACAAGAGGACATAGTCTTAAATTAGAGCGGCAAAAGTTTAAAAATAATTTCAGGAAGTATTACTTTTTTCAGAGAGGGTAGTGGACGCATGGAAAAGCCCTCCAGCTGAAGTGGTATAGTTTAACACAGTCAGGGAGTTTAAGCTAATACTAATGAAAGTATTTAGAAAATTGGGCAGACTAAATAGGCCAAACAGTTCTTATCTGCTGTTACATTCTATGTTTCTATCTTAGATTCAGAAAAAGGAAAAACAGACATTTCGGAGTCAGTAAGTCTAGCCTGCTGCTACATTAAAAAGTGTAACTATAGAAAAACAAGGCAACAAAAGGCTAAATAAAAAAATTAAAAAACATAAGAATTCCTTTATAAGTGTGAGAACGTCTTTTGCCACCTTGAAACCTCATTTGTATGGAGTCCTCATGGGACTCCCATGAATCTATTTTTTGTTGCATCACATCTTTTCAATTTTTCCACAATTTTTCCACAATTTGATCCTTTTTTTGTCTTCATAAGTACTGATGGGAATTTTGTTTAACCTTTTTTGGGGCTGACGAAAAGAAGATTTAAAAAGAAAGAATACACCTGATGGTAAGTATTTTTACAGGTATTAGTTTTTTTTGCTCCCCATCACTATTATTAGGGCAAGGATCTTTCGGTCAGGTTTACCAAACAGGGTCCAGATTTCAGCCGCCCGGCAGCGCTGGGTCCGAATTAAATCCTGACCATACTCTGGCTCATTCAGAGCTCAGTCTAGATATTGTTAAAGAGTGTGAACAATGATTTTACATTCTGAATGGCCCTCTTTATGGCAGTGGATGGTTTTACCCCATTCTGTACACGCCTATTTAGAGTTTTGTGAATTACCTTGTGAGTCAAAGCAAAACAATTATTAGAGCCCAATGAAGATTAAATATTATAATTGGTGGACAGTTGGGTTTTGTGTCATAATATGCTTGTTTCATCCTATGTACCATCAAGCCACCCCTTAATATAATACATAAAAAGATCATCTAGTTAACAGGGACATTCTAAGAGCTAAAATCATTTTACCTTAAGTCCCTGCAGTCTCATTGCTCAATTATGAGCTGTTTAGGAATTAAATCACTTTGTATTAGCTCTAACCACAGCTTTTCTGGCTTTTACTTAAACAGTCTACATGAAAAAAAAGGTTTAATTTTTACAGCTCAGTGTGTTTACTTTATAAGCTCTGATCTCATGCTATGTTAATTGAAGTTTACTTATCCACAAGAGACCGCTGAATGTTCTAGTAAGCAACTAACATGACAAGAGATAATAACTTCTAAAACAAACACACTGTACAACAAGGAACTTTAAAAAGTAAATGCAGTATTTAAATTTTTAATGCCAAATTGGAAATAGCTCCATTGCATGTTATTTGAGTTTTATTCAAATAACCAGCAGCCACAGATATGTCTGAAAAATCAATGGACTTTAAATGTCAATTTTTATTTAATAATCTTGTGTTATATCTCTACCTGAGCAACCCTTTTTTCCTTTCTTTAAAATTATGGTTATGATACATTTCCTTATGCATAATCTGCAGGTTGGCAAACGTTGACAAAGGGTGCAATTGGTCACCAATGACATCACCAATGACAAAACATTTGAAGAACCGTTTACCTAATCAATGTTGTAAATAAACTTAACATACTTTATTATTCTGTCATTTATTTAGTTTATCATCCATTTTAAGTTGTTCTATATGTTCTATATGGTTTTCTCTCTCTAACTAAAAAGTTAATCTAGTTCGCAGAACTACCACCGCTTTGTTTTTCTACATTTCTATAGTCTTTTATTTCAACACACTCTTTTCTTTTTCAATATATCCATTTTTTATTCGTTGGTCCCATGAAGCACAAAATAAAGTATTTAGTAGTTAGTTTGAATAATTAATCATTCAAATTGTTTAGTGTGATATTTTGCACATGAAACAGCGTATATTTGTTTGATATATCATATAATTACATTACTAAGACTGTTCTATTCTATATATACATTGTGATTGACAGTTAAGACTGTGATTGGCCTTCTGCTAACTATTAACCAATGGCTGCGTTTGTTCTAACATATAACATATCTCACAGCTGTTTTTTGTCGATATTTTGTAATATTCTACGTTAGGAGTTGGTTAGTACAGAGTCACCATGAATATTTAACAAATTTCTACCTGTTTGTGAAATGCAGTAGCAGATATTCTGCCTGTGAGTCCAATCTGTAAACATAGTGTTAATTTACCTCTCATTTACCTGTCAGTAAAGAGTCATTAGACTGCCTGGGTATCACGGGAGTAGAAGTTTTACAGCAGCTGTAGCAAAGGGGGTTGCCTATCCCCAGGGCCGTCTTTAATATTGATTGGGCCCTGGGCAAGCATTTGCTTGGGCCCCCTGGAACCACTCCCTGGCATGCAATCATGCCTCCACCCCAACGCAGTGGACGAACTAAAGTAGAAAGAGTCCTGGTGCAAGAATTTCATTTGGACCCCCAATTGCAAAGTTGGAAAGAAGGTAGAACCCTATCTGTCGTGCAACTCCAACAATGTATTGACAGCTGGGGCTCTACCAATTTCCCATGCTTGCAGGGTTGTATTTAGCACTGTGTTTGTATGTAAACATTTTTTTTTGTATGGAGTATGTTTGTGTGAATGTGTTTGTATGTAGTATTAGAGTTTGAATGCAAGTGTACATTTAAGTATAGTGCTGGTTTTTGAATGTAGGGGTTTGTTTATATATAATTTTGGTGTTTAACACAGAGGTGTGTTTGTATGAAGTGTTGACTTTCAATGCAGGAGTGTGTTTGTATGTAATGTTGAAGTTTGAATGGAGGGGTGTATTTGTTTTTTTTGTTGGTGCTCAGACACAGGTAAACACGCTGACACACAAGCAGATACACACACTGACTACATACAGATACGCACACAGATAAACTAAACTGAGACATACTGACACACATGAAAACATACAATGATAGACACACTGACACACACACTGACACAAACTGTCACACAGGCACATACGATGACAAACATACTGACACACAGATACGTATACTGACACACACACAGGCACAAACACTGATAGATTTACTGACACACACAGGCACATATACAGACATACTAACACACACACACAGTATCTCTATCAGCGTAGGTGGCTATGTGTGTGTCAGTATGTCTGTATATGTGCCTGTGTGTGTGTCAGTATATCTATCAGCATAAGTGCCTGTGTGTGTGTGTCAGTATGTCTGTATATGTGTGTGTGTGTGTGTGTGTCAGTATGTCTATCAGTGTATGTGCCTATGTGTGTGTGTCAGAATGTCTTTCAGTGTATGTATCTGTGTGTCAGTATGTTTGTCATTGTATGTGCCTGTGTGTGTCAGTATGTCTACCAGTGTGCCTGTGTCAGTATGTATATCAGTGTATGTGCCTGACACACACACACACACCCACACACACAGACACACTGGAAGACATACTGACACACAGGCACATACACTGGCAGACATACTGACACACACAGACACATACACTGATAGACATACAGACACATACACTGTCAGACATACTGACACACACAGACAAATACACTGGCAGACATACTGACATACACACACAGATATACTGACACACACAGACACATACACTATCAGACATACTGACACACACAGACACATACACTATCAGACATACTGACACACACACTGTCAGACATACTGACATACAAACACACACACATACACTGTCAGACAGACATACTGACACATACAGACACATACACTATCAGACATACTGACACACACAGACACATACACTATCAGACATACTGACACACACACTGTCAGACATACTGACATACACACACACACACACATACATACTGACACACACAGACACATACACAGATACACGGACAGACAAACTGACATACATATAAAATTTACATGTTAAGCCCACCCTCCAGTTTCCTACCTTTTGCTGGAGGGTGGCATCCCTGGGATCCAGTGTGCTGCCTGAGGATGATGTGAGTGAGCAGCCCCCATCCTCACTGCCTCCTCCTCCTCCCTCCCGTGCAGGTCCTTCTTCTCCCGCGCAGCAGCTCTTTATGGGAGGAAGTGACGCTTGGCACTCACTTCCTCCCATCGCTGCCGAAAAGCTAGGGGCCCGACCGGGCCCCTGCTAGTACAAGCCCACTGGGTGGCCCTAAGTGCATGGGCCACCCGGTGGGACTCCTTACAGTGCGGGGCCCGCCTAAAGCGGCCGGGAAACATTTTTTTTTTTTTTAGGGCAGCGGGGCCCACGGGACAGCTGCCTTGGGCCCCCAGGAGTAATTGGGCCCGGGGCAGCTGCCCCGTTTGCCCCGTGTTAAAGACGGCCCTGCCTATCCCTGTTCTCCAGAATAGTTTCCATGATAAGCGAACTTGTTTTTTGCTGCACCTGTTATGAAGACTTGTAATGAAGCAGACAATCCCTTCGTTGCTATAAAGGGCTAAATATAACCCTTGAAAAAAAAAAATCTTAAAAGAACATGCTTCGTTATCCTATCTGCCATTGCAATAATCTACTATCTGCCTATATTACAGGTACGACTGTCACCGAACACAAGTCAGTTCATGTCGCTGGTGGCAGTCGAACAGAAATTACAACACAGACAGTCAAAACTGAGGTGAAAATTCAACATGATGGCAAAGACGTCAAAAGTGAAAAAACGGTTACTCAAACAGAACACACAAAGCGCACCATCATTGTTGACAATAATGTAACACAAGAGGACTTCTCTGTGAGCGGGGTGACAAAGATAAAAGGCGGCGCTAAAGAAGGTATTCATAAGAAAAAAAACGTAAATGTTAGAACATTATACATATATCTATATTTATTTTTTTTTATTTTTTTTAAATGTCAATGCTCCTTTACATTTTGCGCAACATCTACGCCAGTGGTTCTTTAACCCCATGCTATTATAGAGGGTCATGACTAGTTTGGAACAGACATACCATATTCATGAACCTTCAAGCAACAGTTAAAAATAAATGCAAATTATGGCTAATGTGCTTACAAACATTCAGTGTTAATTTTGGGGGCAAATTTCAATTTAGCTTTAGTCATAGTCTTTTGACTAAAAAGACATTTTAGTTTTAGTCGTATTTTAGTTATCTAAATTGTTATAGTCTAGTTTTAGTTGACTAAATCTCCAGTAGATTTTAGTTGAAACGACTAAAATCTAATGGGTTTAGTTTAAGCCTCTATCTGTCTCTTTTGCCCCTTCCCCAGCCCGTCTGTGTCTATTTGGGTCCTCCCAGCCCTTTCTGATGTCTCTCTCCCAAGCCCTGATCTGTCTATTTTGCCCCTTCCACAGCCCCTCTGGGAAGTGTTAATGTTTTTTCCAATTTAGTTTTAGTCATAGTCTTTTGACTAAAAAGCAATTTTAGTTTTGAGTCGTATTTTAGTTATCTGAATTGGTTTAGTTTTAGTCTCGTTTTAGTCGACTAAATCTCAAAAATATTTAGTCGAATAAAATTGTTAGTTGACAAAATGAAGACTGCCAACTTCAGGAACTTATCAGCTGTTCACTTCAACTATCATTTTCACACAAAGGAAATTTAAAGAAAATAAGTCCAGCAATAGAATGTATGAATTTCTGAGGCTCGGGCACAATGCATTATTCTTTGCTCTCTCTGTAACTCTTTTGCTGCTGTTCGCTTTCAATCTCTATAGAATTTTGGAACCTTGGGATTACATATGTACGATTTTCAAATGTATAATAGTATTTTGTTTGGTTTGTCCATCAAATCTGCTTTTTTATTAAGACTATTTTGGAAAGGATTATGACTCCTTTATTTATATTTGAACCAATTTAAATGTCTGATCTAATCAGACATTTCACAATTTGGTTTACTTAATCTCACTGAATTAGATTTAATTTTGATTAATTTTTCATGTAATCTAATATGATATCCTTAAGTTATACTTTTATCTAAGGCTATTTTTGGGTTTGTTTTATTGCTTGCTTGTATCTAGTTATAATTTAATTAATTCATTTTTCCATTTTTAATTAGTATGCTCATTAATAATAAGGAAGCCTTTAATTCTCTCACTATATCCTGCCCTAGCATTTAAATCCAGGCCCCAGTCACGAAAAAAAAACCAGCAGACAGTGGAATTAATATTGCTCTCTGGATTCAATGACACCCTCTAGGACAAGTCAACACAGGTTAAAAGCAGGTGACAGCAATTTTGTTCTATTCTGATTGAAACCAATGTCGTAATCTTCCAAGTAAGTCAAAACAGACAACTTGAAGTCAAACATATATACGGCTTAATTTAGTATGTCTAAACATGATCTAAGCTCCACGGTAGGAGAAAAAGCTTTTAGGGAGTTTAGGGACTTGTGCAACATCCCTACATAGCTCTTCTTCTTCTTTTTTTCGTCAATCTTGGTTTTTATTTCAAGTTTGAAAAGTAACATTGACATTAGTACTGTTAGCAGATTCAACAGGAAGTCAGAGTATTTAAGGTTGTCTCAATATGCACAACAGTCTTCATTAAAACATGTAATGCAATTCAACAGTAAAACATGTGAACAAGTCCTTTCTATTATATATTCGTGTATAAATCGGTATACCTTAGGTGAACAGATGAACCTAGGTCGCCTCTGTGGCCACCCTCATTTGTCGTACTACGATTGCACCTTAGTGCTGTAGGCAAGTGTGGGCTTACCTCCCTTTTCTCTTTACTTTCCCCTCTTCCTTCTTGTTATTTAGCTTGTTTCTGCCTGTCCTTGAGTCTTGCCTAACTACTTGCCATTAAGCGGGTTGAGGTCGGAAGGTCCCCGTATATGTGTTCGATTTTATTGGGACGGCATCCAGTGGTTACACTAAGGTTGGGATCCTTGTGAGTTGTCCCCAAGCTCTGTTAGTGTGTGTTCTACGTCGTGTTTTAGGGGGATCCGGTACATCAGAGCTTTTTCTCACTTAGTCTGGGCCTTTGTAAAGCGTTAGGCGACCGCCCTACCCAGGGCTGGTGCTTCGGTGTTTGGTTAGCTGGGTCACATTGTCCTGTGATCAATTATGCCTCTTTGTCGCAGCTCTGCTGCCTCTGCTGTCTGGCTAGGTTTTAGTCTCTGTCTCGCTTAATCTCTGTTTCATTGTCTTTTGATCCTTCAGGATTTGCATCCCGGGTGGTCTGTGTCTAGGTCGGTGTGTATTTGTGTATATGATGTGCAGGGAAAAGATGGAAGGGAGCGAACGTGTGCGTGTATCCGGTCCTCGGGTGGCCCGGGTGTGAGGTAGAGCAGGATTCGGGTAAGGGGTGAGGGTTATAGGGTGGGGGGGAGGGGTAAAGAGAGACCTCCTCGGTGTCGTACTCGCTGTATCGGCCCATCCCGTCCCCCTCAGGTTCTCACCTGCCAAGTGTGCGTCCGCAGCTCCTCTGGGAGTCGCTGCCACGTCACTGTGGGGGTCATGCAGAGGCTCCATTTTCCTGTTGCCTACGCCATTCTACCCGAGATAAATTCAAGCCAGGGTGTCCAGGTCTGTAGATAGCGTTCTGTCGTTCCCCCGCAATGAGGCTGTAAGCTGTTCCATGCCGTGGATCTCCTCTACCTTCTCCATGCATTGTTGCAGTGTGGGGATTTGTGTGGTCTGCCAGCGGAGCGGGATAAGCAATTTGGCTGCATTGAGGAGTTGTTTTGTGAGTGATTTTTTGTACCTCAGTGTGATGGAGGAGCATTTGCAATGGCTGAAGAGGGAGGTCCGAGTCCACGATGTTTTTTATCTGCGTGTGGATTTGTTTCCAGAATGGGGCGATGTGTCTGCAGGACCACCAAATATGGAGGTCCGTGCCAACCTCTGTCTCACATCTCCAGCATACGTCCGGGATTTCCGGTAACATTCGATGTAGGCGCTCCGGCGTTCTATACCATCCCGTTAGCAGTTTGTAGTTCAGTTCTTGGTGTCTAGAACTCAACGTACCCTGATGTGTCAGTATGTGGATCTTGTCCCATTGGGGGTCGGTGAGTATGGTTCCCGTTGCTACCTCCCATCTCGCCAGGTGTTTCACGGGTGTTTGTTGAGTAGAGGTTCGTAGCAGAGCGTACATGGTAGATACTCCTCGGTGTAGTGGTCTCCGGGCTGTGCATGTTTTCTCAAATTCAGTCATGGGCCTGTGAAACAGGCGGCGTCCCACATGCGATTGATAATAGGACTTAATCTGGAAGTATCTGAATCTGTCTAAGCCTCTTGGGGCTCCTTCCCGTATGAGTTCTGGCAGTGGTTTCAGCGAGTCCACTGAGCACCATTGTTGTATATATGACCAATTTTCTTCCGATAACACACAACCACTTCGGGGTTGTGTGTTATCGGTGTCAGTGGACCCGGTGTGGTGGTTTAGTCCGCACAGAGTGCCAAACCTTCAGCGTTGCTCCGATGAGCGGATGGTTCCTGGCACATTGTCCTCCGTGGTGGTTGTCTGGCCATACCACTGCCGGGAGCGTTCCCTCCATTTGTGTTGTCTCCATGGTTATCCATGACTTCCCAGCTCTAGGGGTATGCCAGTCGACTATACGGTGCAGGTGTGTGGCTCTATGGTAATCCCGTATGGATGGGAGCCCCACCCTGCGCCTTTGGCATGCAAAGATGTATTTTGCTCAGCCTTGGCGCTTTAGCTTGCCAAACGAACCTAGAGATTGTCTTGTCGATTTCGTGGAAAAAGGACGCCGGGAGGTTGATCGGGATAGTTTGAAACAGATATAGTAGGCGAGGAAGGAGATTCATTTTAATTGCGTTTAGCCTCCCAAACCACGTGATACGTTTTTCAGAGTTTGTGCCATTAGGGCAAAGTTGTGGGCATAAAGCTGGGAGAGATCCATGGGGAGCCAAATTCCCAGGTATTTAAGCCTGGCTTGGCACCATGTGAAAGCGAACTGTGTTCGCAGGTGGGCGATGGAGTCCGCGCTCAGAGTTATGGGAAGTGCTTCCTATTTGTCCGTGTTCAGCTTTAGGTTCGATAACTGACCATAGTCCTTGAAGGCCTTCAGAAGGTTTGGGAGTGAAACCAACGGATTGCTAATGAAAAATAGCATATCATCCACATATGCGGCCACCTTATGTACCTCTCCCCGTAGGGCGAAGCCCTCTATTCCCTCGTCCCGCCTGGGGGGAGTGTACCATTGTGAATGTGTACCGGTGCGGAGAGTGCTCCATTAATTCGGATCCTGGCCGTAGGTGTAGTGTACAGGGATGTGATCCAGGTCATCAGATGAGGGCCAAATCCCATGGCTGGCAGCGTTGCCGTCATAAATCGCCAATCCACGCGGTTAAAAGGCTTCTCTGCATCCGTGGACAGGAGAAGGATCTTCTGTGTCGCTTGTTGCGCCGCATGGATGACATTCAGTGCGCGTGTGGTGTTATCCCTCGCCTCCCGTCCTCGGACAAAACCCACTTGGTCAGGGTGCACCAATACCGGCAGTACACTTCCTATGCGTGTTGCTATTATCTTAGTGAACAGCTTCAGGTCTGCGTTCAATAGTGAGATCGGCCTGTAGCTTGCGCAGTTGGCCGGGTCCTTGCCCTCTTTAGGGATAACTGTTATCGTCACTAGAAGGGAGTCTCTCGGAAATGTTCCCCCGTCCAGTATCGAGTTGAGGCCTAGTAGAAGCCGTGGTAGGAGCACATCGCTGAACTCCTTCAGGTATCGCACCGGCAGGCCGTCTGGGCCTGGCGCTTTGTTCAATTTCGAGCTTTTCAGTGTTATTTGTAGCTCTTCCAGTGTTATTGCGGCCTCCAGTCCCTCCGCCGCCTCTCGGCTTAGTGAGTTAGTGATATGTTGTTGTAAGTAATCTGTGATCTGTCTGTCTTTGCGAAGTCCTGTCTCGTCCGACTGCTCCGTAGGAAGGTTGTAGAGGTCTTCATAGAACCCCCTGAATGTCTCTGTAATTTTCTCCGGCAGTTGCATCACCTGCTGGTCTTTGGGCTTGATTTTAGTGATGTAGCACATTCTCCGTTGTTTTTGTAAGGTCCTAGCCAGTAGTCGTCCGCACTTACCCGAGTATTCATAGAAAAAGCGTTTGTGGCAAACCTAGCCACTTCTGAGCTATATGCAGTATAGGTTGTCCGTAGGCTGAATGTATAATGTGTTCCGTTAAATGTATATGTGTTGTGCTATGGCCGATCGCATGCTGACAGCCGTACGCTGCCAGCATACAAGCATTCGTACGACGAAACACGGCTATCCTGGCCGTTCGCCGTACGAATACGGGCTCCCCAGGTCGACCACACATTCCCAAGTCGTGTGGTACCAATTAACCGATTGCAACATTGTTGCAATCGGTAATTAAGGGCTCTCCTAGGTGGCCGTCGTTCGACTACCGACCATGCGGCGGTCGGCCATCTTGGATCCTTTGTCTCTGCAGCAGTGTTTGGTCATCGAGAGCCTGGAACTGAAAACGGCTACTCAATGATCCGAACACCGCTGGACTTCCAGAGCGTTCGGGAGTTCCGCGTTCGGTACATTATGTGTCCCGTACTTATTCGGTACTTTTAGACCAACTTCCATGTTTAAATGTATTATGTGCGGCGTTCGGTCAATTCAGCTGGGATCAGAGCGGTATTCTCACAAAGTGTGCGCTCCGACCCCAGCTATCTACCGAACGTTCGGTTATTCCAAAGTACCGAATATTGTGTGAAATATGTATTTTAAAGTCAATTGTCGGTTTTGCTGCACGAGGGGATAATCCACTTAATCGTCCATTTTAGTGGGAGTATCCTTCTCGTGCAACAATGCCTGTTGGGAAAGTCACAATGCATGTTGGGAGAAATCCCCTGGATTATCTGTGTGGAAACCCCTTGCATGGGGAACTGTATAAATATGCTGCTTGTGAATAAACCGAGTTAGTTGACTCCCAAACTGTGTTTCGTCCGGTTATTGGGAGGATTGGGGATATTGCCTTGCTTTCTACTCTGACTGTGGATTTCCTGAGGATACCGACGGATATCGTGTATTATTATACTGCATTCTGTTACAGCGTTTTTCGGATCGTATACTGCAGCTTTTGGTGCAGAATATCACGCAGCTGCTTCCTGTTCTCCAATAGCTCTTCATCCGATTGTGTGGCTTTATGAAGATCCTCGAGGTCCGCTATCCGTTCAAGCAGTTCATCCGTGCGTCGTTGCTGCTCCTTCTTTCTTCTCGTGCACACTTTGATTAGATGTCCCCGGATAGCGCATTTATGTGCCTCCCAGATCGTCAGAGCGGGCACTTCAGGGGTGTCGTTCTCTTCAAAATATGTGACTAGCGCCGCTCGGATGTCCACCGCCGTGGGCCCATCGTTAAGAATTGATTTGTTCATCCTCCATTGTCGATCTCTGGGTCGGAATAACGGGGACTTGATGCTTGCCACTGCAGTCCAATCTCCGTATTGAGAAGCAAAGGCAAGAACTCCTGAGCTATGAAGATATAGTCTAGCCTGCTATAGTGCCTGTGCACCGTGGAGAAATAAGAGTAGTCCATATCGGTTGGATGAAGGACCCTCCAGCAATCCGCTAGGCCGGCGCCGCGTAGGTCTGTCCGCATGGACTGCAGACAGTGGGCCGATATAGAACTAGTCCCCCGGGATGTGTCGACTCATGGGTCAAGGGCCAGATTCAGGTCTCCCGCTACGATCAGCAGACCTTCCCGGAATCTTTCCAACTTACGGAGGGTCCCTCTCAGGAACCTATGCTGTCGGGCGTTTGGGGCATAGATGGTGGCTAGCGTGTAGGTGATACCTGCTATAAAGCCCTTGAGGAAGAGGAACCGACCCGTGTCGTCGGTCAGTGTATCCTTACATTCGAACCGTACCGTACTGGCAAACAATATTGCCACCCCAGCTTTCTTGGCAGTCGGGTGATTGGCGAAGTATCCCTGGGGGTAACCTGCATCCTTAAGAGTCGAGGCTGAGTCTCCTCGGAAATGAGTCTCTTGCAAAAATGCGATGGACGTTCTCGCGGCTCCCAAGGAACACAAGAGATGTGACCTTCGCTCAGGCACGTTCAACCCCCGGACGTTGTTTGACCAGAGACGGAGAGGGGCGGGATCAAACCTCTAGCCCATGGTCTCTGGGGATGGGGGAAGATAGGGTGGGTGCAGGAAGGTGATAGGGGCGGGGTGGGGGGAGGGGGTAAAAAGCGTGAGGGGTCTGTGTGTATGTGGATGTGTGTGTCGTAATGTAACTGTGGTGACTTCACACCTAAGGTAAGGGTGACGTGTGGGGTACCTCGAAAGGGTGGCCCACACCCCCCGCACCAAATTCACAGTGGTGTCTATCACTGGGGTCTAAACCCGGGGAGCACCAGCACAGGTGCTGGTTTTGTCCGTGTCCGTGTTGTTATGTGTACCCAAGGAACTACAGTAGTTAAACCATCCACTTCTCCTCCCCCAGGCCGAGGCAAGCAGAGTGCATAGGAAGGCATAAGGGAAACAGAGCTGTGATCAATCTCAGTTATACTGGGGGCTTGGGCTGTCTCTTTGCGATTTGCAGTCTCATGGGATCCCTGGCTGTGGGTATTGCTCCCTGTTCAGGTTTGGTCGGGGCCAGGGGAGGGGTGAGGGCCACATCCCCTGTCAGCATGTTCCAGGGGGGCGGGTATGGTTACCGCAGAGCATGGGCCAGTAGTCGGGCCGAGTCGGTTCCGTATGTCCGGGAGGAGGATGGAGAGGAGTATGGCGCCGAGCGCTACCGTCTGGTCTACATAGTAGCGCGGGGGCGCTGGAGGGTGGCTGGAGCCACCCCCAGCATGGCAGCGTCTGCGTCACTAAGAGCGTTGTGGGTGTAGTCTTATACGTTTAGTATGGGGAGGGTCGTGCAGGGGCAGTTGCCATCACCCGTCATGCTGTCATACAGATACGCTCAGTCCTTTGTGGGGGGGTAGTACGGCAGCTGCAAGTGTGTAGTTCTCCCTGGTCCACCTGCCCTATTGCGGTACCCCACCTACCTCGTACAGTGTTTGTCCCGGTGAATCCTGGGGTTTCACCTTCTCCATCACCCCTCCCTCCTCCCTCCCCCCCCTCTCGGCGGTCTTGAGTGCATTTCAGGGAGACAAAAAGTTAGGTTAGGTTAGTACATTCAAACATACACTGTGTACAAGTCCCTTTACGTAATATCCCGGACATCTCCCCCCCCCCACCCCCCCGGCCCCTCCCCGGATATTCGGTACTGCAATGGTTATTATGCTTGTAGTCACTAGGGTAGTGGGTGGCATCGGAGTATGTCCTGGTTGTCCTTTCGGGGCTGACCCCCTTCTATACTCCCTTTGCTTGCAGGCTAGGGCCCAGGGGACCGAAGTCGGCCTGTGCCCGCGTCTGAGGCACTGTGTGGGTACTTGCCTCAGAATGTACCCTCCCTTAACACTCCCAAAGAAACCTGCGCTGTGATGTGTTAGCCAGGGCTTTCTGCTAACTCGCCTGTACCTCTGGTAAAGTTATTTTTAATATGCGACCAGTCGCCGTGTACCTCTAGCCATGTCCTGCAAGTCATCCCCTGGGTGTTATCGTTCTTAATAGGGGGAGTTGCCCCTGTGGTCCCTCCACAGGCCCGAGTCCTTTGTTAGCTCCATGTCCCTTGCAGGTCGCATTCCTCACCCAGTCCCCCACCCCAACAAAGTCTCAGAGACTCCCCTCCCACAGCCAACTGTCCCTGCATGTGTGCTATCAGCCCCGTTCCCAGTTATTTTCCCCCGGCTTACCCGTCCCATGTCGGCCCGGGCCGGCTGCTAGAGTATCATTCTTCTGGGCCATTTGGACCCCCCCCCCCCCGTGGTGTGGCCGGGTGGCCCGTTCTGTAGGTTGGATCGCTGGGTTGGAAGCATTCAGCGGGTCTCTCCGTGCTGCTTCGTCTAGAATCCAGTTGCGCACTCTCACCAGTGGTAGGTTAAGGGTCCTCATTAGGCGTGGGACCTCTTCTGGCCAGCGGGCCGTGATCCATGTGTTGCCGTGTTTTGCTTGGAGGCTGAAGGGGAAGCCCCAGCGATACGGGATCCTTTTGTCGCGTAGCATACCCGTTACCGGGCGCAGCGCTCTCCTGGCGTCCAGCGTTAAACTTGATAAGTCTTGGTACAGGGATATTTCCCCTCCGCGTAACAATATGGAGGGCCTATCCCTAGCAGCAGTCATGGTCATGTCTCTTTGGTCCTGCATGGTCATACAGCAAATTACATCTCTGGGGCTGCCGTCTCTTCTCGCCGGCCCCAGTGCTCTGTGAGCGCGGTCCATGCGGATTTCCTCGGGTGTAGCTTCCCCCAGTACCTGTGTAAATAGGGCGCACAGACAGGCGTGGAGGGGTTCATCTTCCGTCTCGGTTTCTGGCAGGCCGCGTATTCGGATATTCTTACGCCTACTTCTGTTTTCCAGATCCTCCACCTGCCTGCGGAGGGTGATCAAGAGGTTACCCTGTCTGGTTATTGCAACCTCGGTTGCCCTTTGTTGGTCCTCACATCCCTGGGTGGCTGTTTCCACCTCATCCACTCTCTGCTCTAGGGCAGTGAGATCTGTCCTCAGGCCTGCCAGCTCCTCTCGTAATGCTGCCCGCAGCTCCTGTGCTATTGTGCCTGTGTCCGCCTTTGTAAGCATTTTCGCCGAGATCTGGGTAAGCTCGGCTTGTATCTGGGCCAGTTCACTCATTTGGGTACCTGCTGCAGAGGATTCTCCCACACTCTCCGAGCCCGGGGATGCGGGTGCCATTTTGTCGGCCGATCGTGGCTCTCTCAGGTCCGACGGTGTGGCGATAAACTCGTCCATCGGTCCGGTATTGCGTCTTGGGGATACAGTCCCTGCCGGTCCCGGGGTGTTGGGCCTCTTGGTCCGGACCATATTTCACCTATATGCCGCTGGTGATTGCTGGGTTTTTGGCCTGGGGTGCGGAGCTAGTTTAGGCTGCGTCCTGCACCATGCTCGTCCAGGCCACGCCCCTCTACATAGCTCTTCTTAACCCATGTAGGACTTCTGCTAAAAGGAGAAAAGTTTTTAATGTCCAGTAACCCAATGATTAGGAGATGAGATGCCATGTCACCAACCTGGTCCATTCATAGATTTGCCAGAAGGTTCTGTAGCCATCCACCTTTTTTCTTTCATGTTGTTCTACCAGATGCTGCTTGGCAGAGCCCTCATGGGCAAAAAAATAAAGTGACTACATTTATACACCTGTCACCCAGAACATTTTCCCACAATATAGAAGTTAAATTGGGTGGGGGCATATTTTCTTTTTAAAAAACAGTAATGAGGGATGGTCAAGGAATTTATAAATTCTGGAAGCAGATCCAACACTTTTTGAACAAACATGCATTACCAAATCTTTCCATAAGGCCAGAGTTCCTAATACTGGTCCAGGTCCCCAACCACCATTACACTAGCAAGAGATGTAGCACCATATTGGCAGTGGTAGGCCACAAGGCCATGTTGCAGCTCTAGGGCCAGCCAGTCCCCCCACTTTGTCTATTTTTCTAACTAAATTGCAATATTTATTTAGAATGGACTGGATTCACACATTAATCAATAAGGAGACAATGACAAAAACCTTTTTTTCACAAAAATACATATTGATCTATAGATCTCCCATTTTTAAAATACAATAGGCACCTGTCATGGGAAGGGTACCCCAACACTCAGAAAAGAGGAAACCCACAAACGATGGATCCGAAAGACATATTACCGAGCCTTAGAATGACCGGACTTAACATATAAATATAGCGGGAAACAAGATCAAGAATAAATCAAGGCCAGGAATACAAAAATGCACAGAGTCAGGATACATGGAAAAACACAAGTCAAATACAGAACCGAGGTCAGGATACCAGAAATCACAAGTCAAATACGAAGCAGAGGTCAAACACAGGAAATCACAAGGGAATCTCTAGGAGCACTAAACGAGAATCTAACAAGAAACCACAATAGGTCAAAGAATAGGGGCCAAAGCAAGCCTTAAATAGGCTTACCTGTGTACTGATTGGTCCACATCATCATTGCGACTCAAAATAGATTAGGATCGCAATGATGGCATGGTCACTTTAAGAACAGGTGTGAAGAAATGCCTCTAAACACTCTAAATATCTATGTCATGCTGCGCGGATTGGCTGTATCGCGAGGCAGGATGAGGGCTGTGCGGTCGAGGGAGATGAGAATTTGCTATTTTATGCCGCGCGGCTGCGTGGAGTGGTCAGAACACGCGGCAGGAGGAGGGTTGTGCGGCTCGAGGGAGTTGAGTACCAGCACCACATTAGAAAAAACAGTCTGGCATTCCTCTAAAGTAGTGGTGGGCTGCATGCCTTTACCACTTTCCACATAGCTAACTTAAATCCTATTCTAAACCACAAGGATACCCCCTTTCCAGGATAAAAAGTTGTTCTCTAGTACTCTGATGATTGGGGCTTTTAAGATATTTCTGGCAAATACACTTTAGGAAGAGTCTTGTTGAGTATTGAGCTGACCTACCGGAGAAACCTCTGTCACTCAAAAAATTCTATAAAGGATCTTAGCTTTAAACAGCATAAGCTATTATACACCTTACATCCAAAATAATTACAATGGACAAAAAAATTTGAACACTTATGACATAGCATTTTATGCAAGCTCGGAATTTGCTGACGCTATAGAAATAATGAAATAATAATAATAATATGAATGACGAAAGGAGAGAGTCCTGCAAGTAAAATTCCATAGGCCGCATCATTTTAAAATGCTGATGATAGATTGTATTTAACAGTTTTGGTGTTGGCACATAAGAAGGGGCTGATAAGCTATGTGTGTCTGTAACTTAACCCCACTTATGTTTCTGTTTAAGGTTTGTCTTGCAATGTCAAGATCTTGTACATCAGCAAGTTATGCAAACACTAAGACACTAATCACCATCTGGCAGTGGCAATAAATCCATACCGATGGACTAATTACTTTGTATTGTCACCAACATAACTTGCTCTTAAAGACCTTTTGCAAGAAGAATTGTAACCTTTGCCCTCTCAGGAACAAACGATTTAAGTGGTTTAAAAATGTGCCAAAAACACATGGCATTCAAACCTCATTAAGAGAACAAGTTATGAAGTCACAATATTAGCATCTAGTGGTAAACATTAACGTCCAGCTTTATTCTGCTGTGCTTTACAATATTATTAAGGAAACCTTAACAACCAATGAGACAAACTATTAGATATGCTGACTGGAACAATAGGTTTATGAGGACCCTGCTTAAATAAGCTTACAATCTACAGGTAAGGGAATAAATGTTGACAATGAATGGACCCACTATTTAAGTGGATAGAGTAACAACAGTTAATCTGAGAGTTCATAGGCTACTCTGCAGAGTTGGATTCTTAGGAACTTCCTTAGAGAATAGGGAATAATCTAATGGGGGTAAGCAGGCTGTTCCATAAGAACAGAGCTGCCCATGAGAACACCTTGAAATGTGAGTTAGCAGTATGGGTATGAGCAGTGGACAACAGAAGGTCACCAGCAGAGCAGAGCTGTCTAGAAGGGGTGTACCTATGAAATGTTTCAGAAAAGTAGCAGGGCCGGGGGCAAAGTTATTGAGAGTTAATATTTTGAATTTAATTCTATAGGGTACAGGAAACCAATGTAAGTATTGGCAGAGGGGTGATGTTTGAGAGGGGTGACGGGAGAGAAAAATAATAAACCTTGTACTATAGCCCAGAATAACTCCATACAATGGAAATTCGAAATGCCTTAAAATACAATTGATGCAGCACATTTTTATTGTATATTTTTTGCCTCAAAATGAATAAAACAAGTTTCCTGTATTGTCATGTACTCTTCTAATCACTGGTAAGGCTACTGTATCGACAAGAGAATAAGACTTTTGGGGAAATGTATTTAGCTAAAATGTTATATTGCTTCTCTTTGTCACACTAACATTTGAAATATCCTTTATTCAATATATCAAACCATGTAGACACTTTCAATGATATACCAATAATAACTTTTGAATATTCCAAAGTTTTATTGTGACTGTACTGTCTCAGGGAACAATCTTTGATCTATAAAAACACTTTTATTTTGTGTTTTTCAGAGGGAAAAGCTGCAGAGATCAATATAGTGCCTCCGCCATCCATCGTAGGTAAGTAGCCATGTTCTTTTATCTTGCTAATGCTTTAAATTTAAAGGAAGTTCTTTATCGCCAACAGCACTTATTTGGGTAAACAACATTAATTTAAGACAAACAGTATAGTAGAACATCTTATATAAACAGACAAATACAATATACATCGATTTTTTTAATAGCATAAAACTAATAGGCACAAATACAGAGAAGATAACATGATAATTATTAGTGTACAAGTTTAGTATGCGGTGTTCTAGATCATTTTTGGATGTCCGAAATGTAAATGTCTTTGAAAACACCAGAGCTTATTTTATTCACTGTTAAAAGGGCAATGTTACCATAACTACTACTTGCCTTTCGTGAATACCAACTTTTCAATATATTTTATATTCTATTTCGGCCCATTCATTATCACATTTAAGACAAGCTAGAACGCTGAGAGGATTCTGGAATTTGTTTCATGAACTGAACCTTACTCGTATGCACAGATTTTACTGTTCACTGGTCAAGGCTGGAAAAAAAATAGAATAATTGTATCATTATTTTTAACATGTAATTATTAAATTGTAAAACAGGCTATGCAAATATTTTTAAACAATGTATTTGTTGCCATAATGTCTGGAGTGCAGAAGGTTGCCTACCCCTGATCTAGAACCTTATCTGTTTTTACCAATTCCAACATTTCAAGTCAATTATCTAATTTCATAGTGTATCAGCAGGGTTATTCAATAAATTGTGAGTTGTAGGGAATTCAAATCGAATCTCATATTTTATGCCAAAATAGCTAAACTGCACACATAGCTGAGAATATTTCTAGCTATTTTGGCCAAAATTTTTAAATTCGCTTTGAATTCTGACTTCACAGTGAATGTCACTTTTATTATCATTGCCATTGATAGATTTCACAAATTAGACAATACAATTAGAATATAAAAGATATGAGAAACAATGAAAAGTTATGGCAAGAATAATAACTCACAAACGTGCAGCAACTTGCAAGATCACTATTACGACGTACTTAATCTTTTTTTTTTTTTTTATCTGATTGTTGATTGTAGCCCTGCCTTGAGATTGCTGAAAATACCAATTGGTCCACTGAAGCTGGAAACTACAAAAATCAAGTAGGTTCTCCATCACTGCTCGTTCAAAATTGTATAAATCCTTCATTGTCATTGTCATCTTGTAAAAGACATGTGGCTTGATGAACTGTCTGAAGACATGAAATGCGTCGTTTTCATGGCTCTGCCATGTGAGCCTTCCACTGTATGTCGATAACAAGTTTGCATTTTAATGAAGATGACAATAAAGGATTTATGAAACTTTGGACAAGCATTGGTGAAGAATCTGTGAAGTTCACCATCTACTTAATTTTTGTAATACACTTTAAATGCAATCTGCTTTATACAAAATGCTTAATTGTGATTCAGCAATCAAAGTTGTGACAACAAAACAGCTTAAATCAACGGCTCCCAACCTGTGGTACGATCCAGTTTCTTCAGGAGTATGAGAAAGCAAAAATCGGTAAATGCGGTTCTACTGCTGGTGCAGCCACACAGGTACGGAACTGCAGGGCCCATCGGCTGGTCCATGCACTTACGGCCACACAATAGACAACACTATGTACAGGGGTCCTGTTGTACACTGTGGCACTTTAACAGTGCAACTGGGCCTCTTCCTATCTGCTGGGAGGAAGTGAGAGCATGTCACTTTCTCCCAGCTGAGGCAGACCCAACAGTGTGGGGGAGGAGGGGACTCCTATTTCCCAGCAGCCCCAGCCAACAGTAGCACCCTGGAGTGTAAAAGAAAAAATATGGAAAAAAGAAGAAAGAAACCGCGCCCAAAGATTATGTACAAAACTTGATACGTACACAGGTCTCTTAAAGCTATATACACATTAGATCTCAAAAAGAACAGAAGAAACAATAATAGTGCAGTACAGTATATACAATGAATGAGTGATGTGTGATCGTATGTGATTTCCCTCACATTTGATTGAGCTATCTCAGAGCTCAGCTGTTTCAGAGCATGGACGGAACAATCCCCGTTTGAGGATATGTGGTGATATGGGCGTCCCAAATGGTTCAAGTGGAGTGCAGTATGCAGAACATGTATAGGAGTAAATACAAAAAAAGATGCTCCAATGGTGACGTAAGTATTCTTGAATATGGAGTAACAAATAAATTAAGTAATGTACTCACATTTACCAGAGCAGAACTTGCTCTGGTATATACAGCGTTGGTGGTATAATCCCCACCTAGGAATAGGATGATGCCAGGAAGTAGTAGATGGAAAAATAAAAGTATAAATATAAAATACACAATTTATTTACCATACAAAAAACAATAAAAGCAATATAAAATAGCTTACGGAGTCCCACTTTACACGTTTCGCCTCTTCAAGGCTTCTTCACCCTGGAGTGTGTCTAAAATTGTGACCTGTATGTTTTTTTCTGTGTCTGTGTGTCTCTATGTGAGTCAGTATCTGTATCTGTATATGTTTCAATGTCTATATCGGTATGTGTGTCAGTGTGTTTCTGTATGTCTGTGTATAGCTGTGTGTGTCATTATGTCTTTCTGCGTATCTGTATGTGTGTCAGTGTGTGTATCTGTACGTGTGTCAGTGTTTCTATCTGTGTGTCAGTACATCTGTACGTGTCAGTGTGTGTATCTGTGTGTCTGTATCTGTATGTGCGTCAGTGTTTGTATCTGCATATCTGCATGTGTGGTAGTGTGTGTATCAGTGTGCCTGTGCAACTGTATGAGTGTCAGTGTGTGTGTGTGTGTCTGTCTGTATCTGCATGTGTGTCAGTGTTTGTATCTGTGTGTCTGTACATCTGTATGTGTATCAGTGTTTGTATTTGTGTGTCAGGGTATCTGCATGTGTAACAGTGTGTGTGTCTGTAACTGCATGTGTGTCAGTGTTTGTATCTGTGTGTCTGTGCATCTACATGTGTGTCAGTGTTTGTATTTGTGTGTCTGTATGTGTGTCACTGTTGGTGTTTGTAACTGTGTCTGTGCATCTGCATGTGTGCCTGTGTTTGTATCTCTGTGTCTATATGTGTGTTAGTGGGTGTATCTGCATATGTGACAGTGTTTATATCTGTGTGTGGAGGTATATGCATGTGTGTCAGTGTTTGCATCTGTGTCTGCATATGTATATGCATGTGTGTCAGTGTTTGTATCTGTGTGTCTATATATCTGCATGTGTGTCAATGTGTGTATCTATATGTCTTTATCTGTGTGTGTGTCATTGTATCTGTGTGTCTGTGTATCTGCATGTGTGGAAGTGTTTGTATCTGTGTGTCTGTATGTGTGGCAGTGCCTGTATCTGTATGTGTGTTGGTGTTTGTATATGTGTGTCTGTGCATTTGTATGTGTGTCTGTGTTTGTCTCTCCGTGTCTGTATGTGTGTTAGTGTGTGTATCTACATATGTGACAGCATGTGTATCTGTGTGTCTGTACATCTGTATGTGTGTTAATGTGTATCTGTATATGTCAGTGTGTCTGTATCTGTTTGTGTGTCAGTGTTTGTATCTGTGTGTCTGTGTATCTGCATGTCTATCAGTGTGTGTCAGTGTTTGCATCTGTGTGTCTGCATATGTATGTGTGTCAGTGCTTGTATCTGTGTTTCTATATATCTATAATGGGCAAATACTCATTGTAACAATGAAGAATCACCAATTTCACTGACCTATACTGAGCAATAATATATATGCGTATTAATGCTCTTCAACAACTCGGTTAACAAAGTTTGTAATGATTTTACCTCTGGCATCTGTTAGGTGTTTGCACACACATCAAAATAAAGGTTTTATTTTAGATATTTCTTGATCACATAAAATACAACTCAGCAACTCCGTGGCAGCAACATGAAAGCATATTTGCACATGTAATTCAAAGGACAGTTGTCTGGTCGGTAAACAACATCTTTAATTAATCAACTTAGTTTCTCTTTGATGTGTCAAGTTCTTTAATCCAGGATCTTTATATTTAAAATGACAGCTTTGTCCTGGGAACAAGCATTACGTTTCTGTTGATAGAGAGACTACCTAAACCGTATTTTTGATTAGCCTTCAACCCGCATATCGAGTTATGCAAAGTGACTTATATGAGTTATTTGCATTTCAGTTAAACACTTTATGCTGTTATGATTTAAAATATAATATTGGGTAATGTGCACCTGGATTGTGGATCACTTAGAATTAAAAGCTGAATTTGTAGAACAGCTCACTATACCACAAAATACACGCTAAATTATTCACCCCATGATTGGTGTTTAGTAAATTTGTTTTATAAACAAGTGCAATTTTAAAGAGTGATAAAAACACCGACAATTGGTGTAAGCTTTAATACTAGCAGAAGATGCTTCTGAAATAGTGCTAGAGGCAAATGGAGAATATATATATATATATATATATATATATATACATATATATATATATATATGTTATATTTCTTCACTAATTCATAGGTATACCTTTTCTCAGTCTCTCCGCTCTGCCGGTGACCTTCTCCTGTCTGCTGCTCGCACCCTTACTGCTAACTCGACCTTGCAGGACTTCTCGTGGGCGGCTCCTTTCCTTTAGAACAGCCTGTCTACTCCTATAAGACTCTCACCTAGTATTCAATCATTCAAAAAGTCCATCAAATCTCTTCAGAAACGATTATGGCCTCCCAGAGTAACTTCTATTTTACAAATCTGTCTCTTGCTCTCTCTTAAAAGGCCACACTCAACTCTTACCTTCCAGTACTACTTTCCCACCTAGTCGTTTGGTTTCTCTCCCCCTCGATGCCCTTCCTTTTGTGTTTTGGAACCCATCATCTCTAGACTGGAAGCAAGTATGAGCAGGGCCCTTATTAACCTATTGTTCCTGTAACATTTTGCAATTGTGTCATTTATTGCTAAATGTGACCCTTTTATAATATTGTAAAGCGCTGTAGTTCTATATAAATGCCAATAATAACAATAATAATAATAAAAATAATAATGATAATAATAAATAAATTGAGGCAGGGAAATATGGGACATCTGAAATTAACTCTGATAGCTATGAATCCTTTTCATTATTGCCCTTTTGTTACAATCACACAATAACTCAGTGCCATAGAGACAAAAATGATATGAAATCCGACATTCAATTTGTAGCCATCCTAAAAAAATATGTATGAGAAGTCAATGGCTTTTTTTGCAGATAAAGAAACATAGTTGAAAATATCAGGGGACTACATTAAATAAAACTGAGTTTTCTGGCACTATAAAAAAAAGATTGTATCTGAGCAAAGCTTGACAAACCCTACAAGCTGAGCCATTATAAAAATAAAAATAAATTATTTCAAAAAACCACAGTCAATAATATAAAGCAATTATTGGAAACCTCTTGCATCAGGAATTTGTATATTTCTGTGTCAGTCTGCATATATAATTCTCATAAGGCTGAGGAAAATGACACAATAAAAAATGTGTTATTAATATGAATGGAAAAAATGTAAATGATGTACCTGGAAGCTTACATGGTCCAATCACCTAGAGTTATTCCTGTTTCTATTTAGAATTAGGAATAGTGTGTCAGTATCAGCTTCATAGATGTTAGTATTGTAGAGAATAGATGAAGATACACTTTACTTCCAGGGCTGGACTGGGAACACTTGATAGTCCTGGGAAAAAAATGAATCCAGACCTATTATTGATCATGTCACATTGTGTGCATGTATATATATATATATACATAATATATATATTTTTTTAAAGCATGTTCTACATAAATAAATCCCATAAGCTCATTGACACACACAGACAAACTCCCCAGCACACAAACACACTTATAGCAGACAAGCTCTCTGACACACACAAGCTGACTTCATCCAAGCTCACTGACACATAAAAGCTCACTGACACATACAAAAAAGCTCACCATCAATATGCTCATTGACACAAACAAGCTCACTACAGGCATGTTCACTAACACACACAAGCTTTCTGACACATAGACAAGCTTACTACAGACAAACTCACACACACACACACTCAAGCTCACTACAAACAAGCTCACTGACACAAATACACACAAGTTCACTACAGACAAGCTTACAAGACACACATGCTCACTGACCCACACAAGCTAACAACAGACAAGCTCACTGAGACAACCACAGACAAGCTCACTGATACAGACACAAACTCACTACAGACAAGCTCACTGACACAAACACTAGCTCACTACATACAAGCTCACTGACACACACAAGCTCACAACAGACAAGCTCATTGACACACGCATGCTAACTGACACAAACACACACACAAGCTCACAACAGACGAGTTCAATGACACAAAGACACACATGCTCACTACAGACAAGCTCACTGACACACAAGCACAAGCGCTCTACAGACAAGTGTACTGATACACACATGCTCATTGACACACACACACAAAAGCTCACTACAGACAGGCTCACTGACATACCCATATGCTCACTGACATAAACATAAACAAGCTCACTACAGATAAGCTCACTGACACAAACACACAAGCTCACTACGGACATGCTCACTGACACACACACACACACACACATGCTCACTGCCATAACACAAAAAATCATTACAGACAAGCTTACTGACACACACATGCTCACTGACACACACACATGCTAACTACAGACAATCTCACTGATGCACACTCACACATGCAAACTACAGACAAGCTCACTGACACAAACAGACAAACTTACTACAGACAAGCTCATTGACACACAGACACACACACTCACTACAGACATGTTCACTGACACACAGACACACACCAGCTTACTACATTGAAGCTTACTAGCACACCCAAGCTCACTACAGAAAAGCTCACTGACACACAAACAAAGACAAGTTCACTAACACACCAACGCTCACTACAGACAAGCTTACGGACACGAACACACACAGGCTTACTACAGACAGGCTCACTGACACACACACACACACACACAAGCTCACTGCCACAAATACACACAAGCTCACTACATACAAGCTTAATGACACACATGTTCACAGACACACACACAAGCTCACTACAGTCAGGCAAACTGACACACAAAAACTAGGTGCCCACTATATACTTAGAGGCATCAGTCAATCTTACAAGGATTCCCTAAACCTTGTATGAATAAAGACAGAAGACAAATACAAAAAATAGATTACCGCACCTAGAAAATAATAAAGTGAAGTAAAAAATAAATCATATATATATGTACTTTTTATGTCTATAGGGTCTTTGTCTGTTATACAATGTATGATATCTCAGAGAAAATTGAAAAAAACAGACAATAATAGTGCAGTATGTCCTTAACAAAGTAATATAAAGTGCTGTAATGAGAGCTCACTCACAATTTATAGAGCTACAGAGAGCTCTGCTGTTTTAGGTGTAGACAGTACAATCCCCGTCATAGAATAGATTTTCAGCTGTAGTGATAGTGAACTTTGCCAGTATATCGGATATGTGGAGACAAGAATAGGAATATCCAGTCGTGCAATATGTATATCAAAGTGGTTGTACGTATACAGAAGAATAAGTATCTTGCTCACATGGACTAGAGCATGGATCTGCTCTAGTATAGAAGCGTTGTGGTGGTATAATTGCACCCCCATCCGAACGCCGGTTTTCTTCAAAAAATAATCTATGCCTAACACAGCAGAGCTCTCTGAAGCTCTATAAATTGTGAGCTCTCATTACAGAACTTTATTTTACTTTGTTAAGGACATACTGCACTATTATTGTCTCACTGACACACAAGAAACGCTTGCTGACACATAAGAAAAGCTCACTAACACCAACCCCCAAGCTCACTACAAACAAGCTCACTGACACAAACATACACATGTTTATTACACACAAGCTTACTGACATACACAAGCTTACAGACACACACAAGCTCACTACAGACAACTTCACTGACACAAACACACACAAGCTCAGCATAGACAAGCTCAGTGACACAAATACAGTCATATGTGTCACATACAATAAATGGTGTTTGATCATTTTATGTTTACTAACTATTTGTGAACTATAACAAATTATATAATTTACAATCAATTTCTTGTTAAATTCCCAAATAAGAAAAAAATAACAAATGAGCTATTATTAAAAAGTGCATTTGTCTAAAAGAGGAGGAAAAATCTGTGTATAGCTTACCCCAGAAATACATTGTGGAAAAATAAATGCCACCCATGTTTTGGGTGGGTGCTGAAAAGAGGGGCTAATTAATATTTTGAAATACTGAAATGTCTGCCCCTCCTCTACTAGTATCCACTTTCAATTACTTTTGAAAAAAAAATCATTTGGTACTAAATTATCTTTAACTAGATGCTCCTTAACATATGCTGTAATTTCCCTGCCACCGTTTTGAATATGATTTCAGCTGCCCCGTGTGCATCCTGTAAATATATACCACCTTCAACCTTGGCTGAAAGTTGATAGGCAGTTTAAATATCTGTTAACATACCAAGTTTAAACAAAAACCTACTTGGAAATAAACTCATAGAGCAGAGCTCTCAAGTGAGGATCAAGTGGAGAGTTTGATAATACATAGAGACCTTCTTGTGTGTCCAAACATCATCCATTGACATCTGTCTGCCAACACACACAGACTGTGACAGAAATAGGACACATAATGTCGGTAAAAGCCATGACAAACAATACAGGTCAGAGCAATTTGAAGATGTAGTACTAACTGAAGAAACAAAATTAATGATATTGGCAAAATGATAAAACCCCAGCTTTCAGTGTCAACAAATGTAAAACAATTAATTTAGATCAAAAACCTACAAGTAACATAAGCATTTGCCGAAGACATACTTGAAAATGAGAGAAATCTGGTAAAATATTTTCTAAATAAATAAATTTGGTAACGAACATTAGACACAGCACTCAGAGGCACACTGAGGTCTGTTCCTAGGAATGTAAGAATGTTAGTATTATTATAATTATTATTACTAGTATTGCTAATGCACCAATATTTTCCGCAGTGCTGTACAATTGGGGAAAATAGACAGTACAGTATAGTCAAAAAAATACAAAAAGAATAGAGAACCCTGTCTGTGAGCAGAGGTCTAGCTTTTATATACCTTTTATATAAAGTAGTAAACTGGAATGCTCATCCATGCAATCTAAATCATAAGGCCAAAAGACTAAAAAGATTTGTGGAAAGACAACATGTACCAGTCAAGTTGCCAAACTGTTGTAGCAAAAGTTGTAACAACTAAAATAAAGTAAATATCCATACTGAATATGTTTTATTACATTTTTGCTACGTTAGGAAAAACATACAGTGTTACTGGATTAATTGTTTGCAAATTTAAAGTGAATTTTACATTTTAAGTCAATAGAACCAAACTCAAAAATAGCTGACTTGGAGAATATTTCCAATTTGGCTATATTGTCCAAAAAAAATACCATAAGAGCTATTCATTAAACTTGAATTACTGCCTATTCAAAGTGAATTACAAATGTAAGACGGTTCTACAGTTTTGGCCTAAAATCTATATGGATTTTTTGACAATTCACACTTAGTACAAGGGTAGGCAACCTTCGTCACTCCAGATCTTGTGGACTACAGCTATAATGTAAAACATCAGGGGGATGTAGTCCACAACATCTGGAGTGCTGAAGGTTGCCCAGCCCTGCTTTAGTGTATAACCCTGGCAGTTGTCCTCACTGTTTAGTGTATCAACAGGTGGCTTTTGTATTAGATCTCAGTTCTTGGATCAGATCTCAGCTATCAGAGCTCTAATCAGGGGATACCTGCAGTCTGTACATTGTACAGCTCTCACATTATGTTGCTGGGCATCACCACAAGCAGAGGTTTGACCAAAGCTTTCTATTGACTTTGTTGAGGTTCCTGATACATCTGATCGGTGAACATATGCTTTGCTCTATATTTTATAACATTCAAGGATGCAGAATGTGACACCATTTGAGTGGGTGAATAACAAAAGTTTTTATTACATAGATTAATAGTATCAATAAAGAATATTTACAAATGTTAAGGAGAATACATCACCAATTAATAAGCAACATCGAGATCCACATTCTAGGCTGGGAAGCTACAATCAGCCTTGGCCAGGAGTAAATTAATCTGGGAATTTCCTGCACAGCACATATGCTCACAATATTAAGCTTTTGACCAAAAAAATGGAAGTCCCAGCTTTTTATAGTTGTATAAAAATGGGCTTACATACACTAATTTATGCAAGTGAAGTGCAAATTTCATACATGCGAGAGTGCAGCTTATAAGACATCAGTCCACTCCGGAGCATTGGCCAGGCACCCAGAGTGTCCCAAGTGGTGTGATAAGGCACCTGCATTTTGTTTTGGAAGATTCTGGAACTCTGGGCAGTGTACCCTGAATATTGCAAAATCATAGGATACTGTGTTTTTTTTTTTTAATAGCTTTAAAAAGTGATTGTCAATATATATATATACAATTAACAATACGGCATGGAACCAGGCAGGGTCATTGCTAGGACCTAAACTTGATCACCTCTCCCAAACAATACCTTAGGCAATTCTCAAACCCCACTCATGACCATTCCTAAACTCTACTCTTCCAACTGGCAACCCCTTTTAGTCTATTTAAAATTCCCCCTAATATTTCTTATTGGCATTAATGCATCTTCTGGATGCCTTCATTGCTGCTTCTCACTCCACTGCTCCTTCTCACCACTCCACTTGTACTTCTTACCCTCTCGTTGCTCCTTGTTACTACCCAACTGCTCCTTGTCACCACCCCACTGATTCTTCTTATCTTCCCCTGTTCCGCCCCACCACCCCACTGATTATTCTTCTCCCCTACCACTCCTTCTCACCAGCCCACCACTCCTTCTTATGCCCTCAATGCTCCTAGCGTAATACATCATGTTCCTTAGCATGCTGTAGTCACATCATTGCGGGATGTGCCGTGCTGTGATTGGGTCATTGTTGTTTGCTCAGTAACCATCCTTTCATGGAGGTCCTGACAGTTAGAAAGTTGTAATTATTAGATCCAGATCTCTCCGGGACTGTTTGCAAAAGCAAAAAATACATATTAACATTTATACGCTAAACTATGAATTATAGTGTGTAGAACCGGTTTGCAAAATTAAAGGGATACTATAGTCACCTATATCCTATATGGCAGATAAGTGAGTAGTGAGAGTTCAGAGGCATGATCTATACACACAAGCTGCTTTATTGAGTTGAAGTTGTTTTGGTTACTATAGTGTCCCTTTAAGAAAAAAAGCAATAGATCTCCAACTTTATATATGCAGATTTTTTTCCATTTCAGCTACCTTGCAAACAATTTTGCAAGACAACTATAAGCCAGTACAATTCATGTTAAAATCTCCAACGTATTCTACTCTCTACCTGTAAAACACATGTATTAATACAATAATGGAAACAATTTGTCCATCATAATAATATATTGCTTTAGAATTCTTGAGCTAACAATAATAAAAAAGTTAATTAATGAGTTATTAGTTAACTAGAATGAAAATGATATTTTGCTGATGTACAAAACCACTTGATTTGAATTTTTGGAAACACCTGAAAATACTTCCACTCCTTCATATGCAGCAGAAACTAAAGAGAAAGACGATACACCTGAAAAGGTGAAAGGTGAGCGGTTGAGTTTTTAAAATAGTATCATTGGCTGTTTAGCTGCTCCACATAGAGTATGGTAGAACTATAGTCCGGAGCTTACATAGGTTTTAGTTTATAGCTGCTTTTGTTGTGGTATGCATGCTACAGTAGTATGGAATGAGAAGGTTTGTGCATTTGGAAGAATCTTCAAAGTATGCGACAAGCATGAGTTGTCTTATTTATCACATATATCCAATAAAATCAAGAAACAATAGAATATGAGGCTATTTTACATCAATTTTTACAAGCTGCATCATTCTAACTGCACAATCCTTTAGATGGTATAACATCATGGGAATTAATCTCTCAACTAGTGAATGATACTAACTGATAAAAAAAAAATAACATATACATATACACTGCCTGGCCAAAAAAAAGCCGCTACCTGGATTCAACTAAGCAAATAGGTAAGAGCCTCCTATTGGATAGTTACTGCATGGGCGATTATCTGTCAGCTGGTAACAAGTTATTTAACCTCAACTGATGCAATGAGTAGCTTCCCATTTCTTAAACATCCATGTCGAAAGACACATCCTGTGGTCGTGGAAAAGGTGTTAGTCTGTTTGAGAAGGGTCAAATCATCAAGCAGAGAAAACATCTAAGGAGACTGCAGAAATGACTAAAATTGGGTTGTGAACCATCAACGCATTATTCTAAACTGGAAAAATAGTAGGGAACCAGTAATGGGCGCATCAGGGTAAGAAGAGAGGCAGATGAAGTGATGCACCCATCATGCCTAGTGCCTACTGTACAAACCTGTGGGGGCAGTGCTATGATCTGGGGTTGCTGCAGTTGGTCAGGTCTAGGTTTAGCAACATTATGTGCCCAAAGAATGAGGTCAGCTGACTACCTGAATATACTGAATGGCCAGGTTATTCCATCAATAGATTTTTTCCCTGATGACACAGACATATTCCAAGAGGACAAAGCCAGGATTCACCGGGCTCAAATTGTGAAAGAGTGGTTCAGGGACCATGAGATATCATTTTCACAAATGGATTGGCCACCAGAGTCCAGACCTTAACACCATTGAGAATCTTTGCAGTGAGTTGGAGAAGGCTTTGCACAGTGGTACGACTCTCCCATCATCAATACAAGATCTTGGTGAAAAATTAATGCAACACAATGGAAATAAATCTTGTGACATTGCAGAAGCTTATCGAAACAATGCCACAGCAAATGCATGCCAATCAAAGCTAAAGGCGGTCTAACAAAATATTAGAGTGTGTGACTTTTTTTTGGGTGGCGGCTTTTTTTTCCGGCCAGGCAGTGTATATAGATATATATATATATACTATAAACAATATTAAAACATTTGCAATCCTTCCCATGTAGAAGAGCCCAAACCAAAAGAAGATACACCTGAAAAGGTGAAAGGTAAGCAGGCTGAGTTTTTAAAATAGTATCATTGGCTGTTTAGCTGCTCCACGTAGAGTATGGTAGAACTATAGTCCGGAGCTTACATTGGTTTTAGTGTATAGCTGCTTTTGTTGTGGTATGCATGCTACAGTAGTATAGAATGAGAAGGTTTGTGCATTTGGAAGAATCTCCAAAGAATGCAAGAAGCATGAGTCGCCATTAATCACACAAATCTAAAAAAAATGAAGAAACAATAGAATATGCGGCTATTTTACATAAATTTTTACAAGCTCCGTCATTCTAACTGCACAATCCTTTAGATGGTATAACATCACGCAAGGAATGGGAATGAATCTCTCAACTAGTGAATGATACTTACCTATACAAATATAACATATATTTATATATATAATATAAACAAAACCAAAACATTTACAATCCTTCCCATGTAGAGGAGCCCAAACTAAAAGAAGAAGCACCTGAAAAAGCGAAAGGTGAGTTGGTCATGTTTTTAGAGTAGTATTAGTAGTAAAACAGTCTGCCTGCACTTTGTAGAAGATGGTAGTCCTAAATAGGTCAATTCACTAAGGGGCGGTAAATAGTTATTACTGCACTGATTATCAAGTAGATGTGTCGGCAGTTTTTAAATTAATGTTAATAAACAACTGGCACAATTTGCCAATGAACAATAAACTATTACTGTCAAGCAAAAAAAATTGATTTTGTAAACCTTCCTTTTTAAGATAATGATTGCGTAATAAATTGACTCTAAGTAACTCTTGAAATACCATAGTGTGAAAATATGGTGTTAACCTTTATTGAATTGACCCAATAGTTTTCATTTGTTGCTGTGATTCCAATTTCAAAAATTCCATAGAAAAAAAAAAAGAAGATTTTTTTGCACTTGATAAATGGGAATTGCGGGACGGGAAACTTTACACCAAAGTAGTCAGCTGAATAAATAATAATTTTATATCACAAAACATGCAATCTCTTTGCAATTCTCTGCACATTTACAGTTCAATAAATAATTTGGTAAAGAAGGGGCTAGCAGTAGAAAATCATTATTTTACATGAATTGTAATGAGTCCGTCAATTCTGCAGGGATAATCCATGTTTTACCACATCTAAGCCACATGCATATAATTGTACCAACAAACAATGTTCCAGGTTGATTTCGAAAACTTTTACAATGTAGTAATATATCTGCTAAATTATTAGTAGAACATTGATCATAAATTACATAGGTTTAGATAAAAAAAATACTTTATGATGTATAATGCATATGCTTAGTATTTTCTAAACACACAAAAACAAACAATACTTTCTACTCAGAGGAGACCAAACCAAAAGAGGATACGCCTGCAAAGGTGAAAGGTGAGTGTCCTGTGCTTCTAGAATAGTGTTGTGGCCAGTCTGCCTGCTATCCGTAGTAGAGATTTTTTTTATAGTTTGCATTTTTATTTATTTTTTTGTGGTATGCATGAAATATATTCTGTGAAAAAAATATGGTCTGTACATTTGGTGGACTTTTGCGGAGCATGCAAGAGGCATGAATCTACAAAATGCACATACATCAAATAAACTATGGGAAAAGGGAATGCACAACAAAATGAGAACCTCATAAAAAATCTAACAATCTCCTTGGTTCTCTTTTAATGGAAAAGTTATTTTCAAGTTTTGTAGCATGATTTCCAAGTGAACTAACCTCTGCAAGTGGATATACATATGTGTGTGTATATATGTACACACAGAAAAATACTGCTTTGCACCATATCGCATGTTGACTTTTAAGGGGTCCTTCTTTAGTATAGAGACTTGAGAAATCGCTGTAGTCCTTGAATGGTTCATGGTCAATTTTTTTTTTTGGATCATAGCCATGCCTTGGTTTTAAAAAGAGCAGTGTTTAAAACAGCGCCCTTTTCTAAAAATACCTGCAGAAATACCGTATGAGGTTTGAAACACATTGGCTGTCTGTACTAATTTGCATGTCAAACTGGGAAATCTGGGATAGTTGTGGAAACTTTTTTTTCTCAAATTTCTATGGCAAAGAAGGACTTCTAGAAGTCCAACTTGAGACATGTAAGTGATGCATAACAGTAATTATTTGTATTTGTGTATTTGCACTGTGGTGAGTTGTATCATTTTTGGCCTCACCACAAATATATATATATACAAGGTGGGTCGAAATTCAGAGTAGAGTTTGAGGAGTCAATGTTTATATTAATTAACTAATTTCAATGATGCTACATACCATGAATGCTTACCATATGGAGATTTGTTTAACTGGGTACGGAAGATGTCATATTTTAAATAAGCTCTATTTGCCGTTTCGCAAGTCGGACTCTTTCTATTGCATTGTCCATAACATTAGCTAATGTTTGAAGCTCTATCACTCAAATGTTTGCCTGATAACTTTCCATGAGGGCACCCCGCACCAGATGGTGCGTTTGGTAGGGTGCAATTGGCGCTGATGAATTATCTGTGGATTTTCTGTACCCCAGAAACTGCAATTTTGCTTACTGATGAAGCCATTTAAATGAGCTTTCTAAGACATGATGAGTTGATGAATAAATTCATTATTTTATCTGACTAATTTGTTATTCCTTTGTGAAATTACCCATAATAATCACCCAAGACACAAAGACACAGTTATACTATGTACCTGCAACAAAACAATTGAGCTACTACCAAAAAGGTTATTCACCTGTCAAATCCTACTCTGAATTTTGGCCCACCCTGTCAGTATATATATATCAAGATATATATATACACATTGATTTAATATATATTTATTTATTTATTTCATCACATGTGTGAGTTGCCTCAATCTACAATATCATTTCAATTGTCAGCAAAAGTCAAATGAGTTGGCTAATTCAATAAACTAAGAATTATATAATAATAAAATCCGAATGGAAAAATTGAGACAATCATGGCTAATTTTCAAACAATTCTTCAAATTAGATACAATCACAGCATTGCTCTTTTTAGGCTGAATAAATTACATAGGTTTAGATAAAAACAAAATACTTTATGATGTATAATGCATATGCTTAGTATTTTCTAAACACACAAAAACAAACAATACTTTCTACTCAGAGGAGACCAAACCAAAAGAGGATACGCCTGCAAAGGTGAAAGGTGAGTGTCCTGTGCTTCTAGAATAGTGTTGTGGCCAGTCTGCCTGCTATCCGTAGGTAGAGATTGTTTTTATAGTTTGCATTTTTACTTATTTTTTTGTGGTATGCATGAAATATATTCTGTGAAAAAAATATGGTCTGTACATTTGGTGGACTTTTGCGGAGCATGCAAGAGGCATGAATCTACAAAATGCACATAAATCAAATAAACTATGGAGAAAGTGAATGCACAACAAAATGAGAACCTCATAAAAATTCTAACAATCTCCTTGGTTCTCTTTTAATGGAACAGTTCTTTTCAAGTTTTGTAGCATGATTTCCAAGTGAACTAACCTCTGCAAGTGGATATACATATGTGTGTGTATATATGTACACACAGAAAAATACTGCTTTGCACCATATCGCATGTTGACTTTTAAGGGGTCCTTCTTTAGCATAGAGACTTGAGAAATCGCTGTAGTCCTTGAATGGTTCATGGTCAATGTTTTTTTTTTGGATCATAGCCATGCCTTGGTTTTAAAAAGAGCAGTGTTTAAAACAGCGCCCGTTTCTAAAAATACCTGCAGAAATACAGTATGAGGGGTAAAAGACAATGCAGAAGAAAGTCTAAAAGGGGAATAGAGTAAAGGGGAGGGGCGCAAGTCTTTTGAAACCTAAATCACAACACTGTATAATCATTCCAAGAGTTTCCCCGAGGACAATCTCTGTTGTGATAGCTGCCATCCACAAATGGAGCCCACACATTTTGAGAGTGCATTGAGCCTCTAGCCCAGGGGTGAGGAACCTTTGGCACTCCAGATGTTGTGGACTACATCTCCCTTGATGCTTTGTCAGCATTATGATTGTAAGAGCATTATGGGAAATGTACTGCAGAACATGTGGATGGCCAAAGATTTCCAACTCCTGCTCTAGCCCTAGCTTTTAGCTCATCCTCAAAACAAATGAGTTTACTTTTGCAAATCGTTTTTGCCTAGGATGGAGGTTCAATGCTGCTCCATGCCTTTGCTAGTGCCCGCCTCGCTGTCAGATTTTGCATAATCTTTACATGTAAATCATTTCAGATGCAAAGATCATTGTATATATTTCCATATATTTTTAATTATATCTATCAAGACAATGTAGAGTAAAAATTTTTGAAAATCTTTCATCTAAAACATTAAGAAATGTTCTATAAATGTCTTTACAATGAAATGTGTGGACATCTTAATATAACTTTACATATTTGTTTATATATGGACCTGTGGATTAACATTCTTTTTTTCCTTAGTTTGTAAAGATTATAAAATCGACGGATGTGGATTTAGTGTTTAGTGCTAATTTTACCCTTTCCAGTGAACTAACAAACCACAAATCTTGGGACCAAATACCAATATATATATAGAGTAGATTATTACTGAACTTGATCTTCATTTTGTTTAAAGAAATGTTTATCAATATCTGATACAGCACACAGTTCATGTAGATTTAAGAGTGGAATTTTATTTCTTTGCTTCTCGAGATTTATTTGAAATCTTTAGATACAGGTACATATCACACACAGTATGGAGAGAAGAAAAACAGTAAAATAATGCTGAGCATGTTTATGCTCTTTATTAAGTCTATGTGCTGTTGACAATTTTCCTTATTGACACAAATATATCAAGGTTTATATTTTTTCTTATTGTACACCTGTGCTTGTTGTCAGTGGTTTCTATGTAACTATTGTTATAGAAATTACAAAGAAACTTGATTTCTGGTCTTGTTTTTGTAGACTTGGAGAGAGCTTCACCCTTCATTACGTTACTCCATTCTGTTGTTAACAATTCCAAAACACAGGCAATTTTGGGAATTTTACTAATAGCCATTTTCTCATTCTACGTGAACCGTTAAAAAAAAATCATACTTTTGGTTTCGTGAAAAAGCTAGCAATGCAGTTCTCTTCAAATGGAAAATCGGAATTTGTATCTTTTGCAGTGGCCATTTATTCTTGGTAGCATAGACTGGATTGGTGAAATGTTCACGAACACAAAAAAAATACAAACTTTATTTCCAAAATAACAACTTTTAGACCTTAGAGTTAAACTTCCGTTATTGTTATCATCATCATCATCATTAGCAGTTACGTAGTGCCAAAATATTCTTCTCAACTCTACACTGGGAATATGTAGCAGCAGGTCACTTGATTGACAGAATAAAGTTAACAGATTCTAACGGCGAAGAGGACCATGCTCATTACAGAAAAACATGGTCTGGTACACTTGTGTGAACTATTTCATGGCTGGAAGATGACATGTCAAAAGTCCTATACCTCGAGACTAGTTTACAATAAATAGACTTCTTTATAGTAGTATATGTAAACTATGTCACTTATCATTTTCAATTGCCCACCGAGGTATAGAACTTTTTTGCCATAATGTTGTTTGTTTTGAGCCTTATCATTCCCTGTTTTAAAAATAATGTTATAAATAATCAAGCATATTCTTAAATCAATGCTACCCTTGTTTTTCGAGGTGAAAGACTTTGATATATAGCCTGATGACTTTTAGTAGTGGGTGTGTAATCTGATAGATGCATGTTGTTGGCACCTTCTTACCGGGGGCATCCATCCGTGACCTTTGGTTCAATCTTTTACAAACATTCTAAAATATCACTTACAGCTCTCACTTATTGATGACACACTCGTCAGAAAATGTGTTCCTCAGTTCAAACTCTCAGTTCAAGGTTAATCTGTTCATATTGCATTGTACCATTAATAGTTCCATAAAAATCTTGGGCACTCATGGCATGGGAATAAAAACATTGGTGTGTTCAATATAGACCCTCGTAAGTCTTGGTTCTCTTTTTAGTCATGGGGTTGGAATTATTCCAGAGAATGCGAGGAAAAGAACATGTGAAGAGGGCTTAAAAGAAATAGTTAATTGTCTTGTCGTTTTATTTCTTTTGACTTTACGAAGTCTTGATAACAGTTTCTTTTTATTGGCAATGTTTCCCAAACCAGTGTATGATCTAGAACTTTTAATTGCATTCTATTAAAACTGTATAAGTTCATCATTCTAGAAGGCATAGTATTTTTTACAAAGGAAACCTTCTAGTCTACAGTTTAATCGCTGAACAAATCATATAGTGCAGTTAAGGGGATACATATTTTAACAACGGCACAGTACAAATATCTAAATGCTCGTGGTTATTATTACAATGGTTTGATAGTGAATCATTTGAGGCATGTATTTGAGCTCTCTAAAATTTTTGCTTAACCTTCTTCCACTATATAAAAGGAAATTGATAGTAGTACGCTGAAAGTAGACTTAAAGTCGTAGGTGGTATATAGAATCAATTGATCCTGATGAAAGCCACGAACGATGGCTGAAACGTCGATTTTTTAACAAAGTTATGGAATAAAGGAAGAAAAATCTTTTACAAAAGACCGTGAGTGCAAGCCTTTGTTTATATTATTCTCTCTCTCTCTCTCTCTATATATATATATATGTATATATATATATATATATAAACATAGAAAAAACACTCTTGCACTCCAACTTTAAAGTGTGGTACCAGGTGCACGGTTCCAAATAAATACAAGTATCAAAAAGAATTTTACCGGCACTCGTGGATTTTCTTTTCCAGTTTATTTAGAATAGGTACTGTTTCAGTCAACGTTTCAGCTCCCGGTCGGAGCTTTCATCAGGACACCAAAGACAAAGAAAGGTCTTTGGTGTCCTGATGAAAGCTCCGACCGGGAGCTGAAACGTTGACTGAAACAGTACCTATTCTAAATAAACTGGAAAAGAAAATCCACGAGTGCCGGTAAAATTCTTTTTGATACTTGTATATATATATATATATATATATATATATATGTTGTAGTCCACTGATTACCCTTTTTTTGCCCACATTTGGTTGTCCAAAAGGTTTTTCTGAATCATTTGCATAGACAAAATTTGTACTAGCTGAACCTGACACATGGACAATATTGGGTCGACCAAACAAAATGTTCAGACAAAGTGATGCAGGTTAACCAAAAGTAGTAATCAAACTGATTGCAGATCAAAATGGCCTAGTTATATAATGGTTATCATTATATATAGTGGTTATACAGAAAGTTGTGTTTACCATGGTGGATTTAAGGTGCAGATGCATATATTACCAAAGTCATTATTGCAATTCTTATCCTTAAACAAGATATGTGTGTATTTGTGTTTTGGTGATAGTCTATCAACTTCAGTCCATATAACAGTTCAGAATCTAGCCACAGACTATTAAAAATAATTCGCAAAGAATGAGTTACATGAGAAGTTTCTTTCTGCTCGACCAGTTTTATAATCACCAGTGATAAGGAGTCAGAATTATAATAAAAGTATAGCTGGCTCAAAACACAGTCTCAAAGCACGGTCTTTTAATACCAAGATATTAGTATGACTTAACAGGTCAAGTTGAGATGTCAAATTGTTTTGATATTTAAATGGGAAACGTAGAGCTAAAAACAAGATAAAAAAGATTATCTGTGCAATGTAAAATATGTTACATTCACAGCAATTTCTGGTTGGCTAATTGATATTTTGCGTCCAATGATTTTGTTGATAACGATTATAGGGTGGATTTTAGTAAGGCTTTATATTAAAAATAGTTGAATCTGATGTTCCATTTTTTGGATCACATATAGCATTTGCTTTTTTTCCTCAGTACCTCATTCTTACCGGTGATACAGTAACAGATTCAATGTTTTATTTAGCTCAATTTATCACAGTAACCAGTAAATCATTTGCTGCAGGTATTTCTTATTTGTAGGTAATATTTTCGTATATATAGATTGATCATCTACTGGTACCCATTCTTTATATACTTTGTAATTGTTCTTAAAAAATGTTTTTTTATAATATTCAGCCATCCTTTAAAATATTTTTGACCAAGTGCATATGACATATCGATGGAAATATGAAAATGTTTCTGTTTTTTGTCTGTTGTTCTCGTAGCCTCTGATTACAACTTCCCAGAATTCCAAGAAGTTCACAAAGTAATAGTTTAAAACCTGATTTAAAACAAAACAGTAACTTCTCAGAAGTACACGCTTAGTTATTCCTATCATTCCATCCATGGTGGGCAGATTAATTTGCAAGCTATGCTTGGAAAACTAGACATACATTCAAAATGATAACTTAAAAACGGTTCAGAATTTTTTTCTTTTGTTTTTTAAAAGAATATATTCATCGAGTTGTAAATAAAGATGTGACAAGTCTGTTTTAAATTGATATTTATACACCACGGAGAGTGATATTTTGTACAGATTTTTTGTTTGTTTTTGTTATTTTTTACAATTAAAAAAGTTGTTGTTGTTTTTTCTATTTTTTGTTTGAATTCCATATTTCCAAAACCTAATGAAATCCAATCCATTTGTCCCTAATCTCATTTAGTTTTAAACTGAAATTTAATCTAGATTCCTATTTTCTTCAAAAGGAGTTGCCGATTATTCAGTTCGTATATATATAAAAATATATATTTTGTTACTTAATGCCTAACAGAACCACTCATTGTGTATGTGGTACACATTTTAATTGCAGGCATGGAAGACAGTGATGTGACATCCTCATCAGAAGGTCAGATGTGTGGTTGACCTCCATTTCAATGCGCTTATTGACGCTCATGATACTGGATATTCCTAACCATTTCCAGTCTTTATGAGAGCTATCCATGCATTCATTTTAATATCGAATCACTTGGTTTACATCCTCCATGTTTGTGTTTCCATTTTCCTCTTTTCTTTCATCGCTGGAGTTTCTCATGTCGGCTTCTGAAAACGCCAAAGCTTTCTTCCCATATATTTTAAGCTTATTTTGAGTGTTTCAAGTTGCTATTTCAATGAACAGACTTCTTTTGCAGGATTTGTATATTTCTTCATTGCACAGGATATCTACCATCTTTAACACGCACTTTTGTGTCCATATTCTTATTTATATTTTATGTTTGCAGATGAAGATGAGTCCTCTTCAGTTAGTACACCACCTCCAGGTATTTTTTTTTCCTTTCTATTTAATATAGTTCTCTCCCATGTTCTATACATTTAAGCATCCACATGTGAACAGTGATCCGATGATATTTATTAACACATCAAAAATCCTACCTTACATGCCAGAGAGATTATTTTGTTCCCAAACAGGGCTAGATTGGCCTGTTTTCAATACATTTCCCTAAGTTGGGCAATCTTCATCCATGATTGCCAACTTATTGGCACTGAACAGAGTGACATTTGTCCCTCAGTTCCTTCTTATATTCTTCTATCTAGACAGCACTTCTTGTGGTAAGGAGAACAACCATAGCAACCACTACTCAAGAGCAGTAGATTCCGTGCAGTGGAGCAGGAGAACCACCTGCTTTCCCTAGTTACTTGGCCAAAATCCGCATAGGGATCAATGCCAGCAATTGATTGACAGGTGAAGAAAGATGATATATTTTAAACTGATTTGTCTTAACATACAAGGGTAGGGTAGCAGGTTTCTAGAACATGAAGTTGCATGAAGAAGGCAGCTCAAGCAACCTAAACCGGAATCTCTCTGTTCTGGTCCAGTAAGAGATGTATATAAAGTGAAAGAAGGGTGTAGCCCCTGTCTTACTGTCTGTAAATTATAATTCTGCTAGCACCCTGCATAGACAAACTCTATGTACTTTAATTATATATATACTTGTGGGTACCACAACAGGGCAGCTTTAAAATACATTGGTGTATCAGACATCTACACGGTGAAACAATCCCTATCACGGACTAACAATGTACAGTATTTGACACTTATTACTGTACTAGAATTAGATATCATATTTGCAATCTAAAACCAGTTGGAGAATTGCCTCCCAATTGCAAGGTTATTTTACATAGGCAAACCTTGCATTCTACATAACTAGGATGAACTCACCTCAACTTATACATCACCTTTCATGAATGAATAAAATGTTGGAGATGAATATTTATTTGAAGCAGATGAATAAAAAAATGATGCGAGGACCGTTGCAATTTGAGAATGTGACAAGTTCACTTAAAAACGTCCAATTCCCTAGTTCAACTACATTTCTACAGCATTTAGGAGCCAAGCATTGGTGTCACACAAGTTAAAGTATTGCAATCCCCATACATGCTTCTGGACGAGGATTATTGGTTATGTAGTACTACAACAAAGCAGGAGGGGAAAAAATAAACATAAAAAAAAAATCACCTATCCACATACCGTATATACCATCCATCTTTATCATTCCAATTAAATATTTTCTTTCAGATGAAATTGCTCGATCTATGGCAAGGAAAGATTCTGGTAAGTAATCATTTCCTGGTCAAATGACCATAGATAGAATCTCATCCAAGTCTTTCAAAGCAAAGTATGTGACAATCAGTTTAATGTTAAAGTCGAAGGCTATTTACAGTAATCAGCTTAATACAAACACTGGACTAATAATGCATAATGTGTGTTCATGTTATCTGTATTGTACACTCTCATAGGCCAGCAAACAGATGTAGGCCAGAATGGCAGGCATGAACATCTCCAATTAAGCCATTTTTCCCACCTCTATTGTTTTGTTATATTGTGTCACAGTTCACTGTTAGAGAATAGACCCAATAACATCTCCTTATACAATGGCAGTCATGCATAGTATGATCTCCTTATAACCTTTTCATTTAAAAGTAACAATTTATCACAGCACGTTAGACATATTTACTTGCTAATGATTTGTGCCACAAACATAATAAATACCTTAATCTTTATTTAAATGTTTGGAAATACATAATAAATGCATCTTAGGGATATCGATAACATATTGGAATAGGCTTTCTATCTGTGGTTGCCAATTTATGTACTGGTTTATATCTCCACATTCTTTGCCAATTTATGTACTGGCTTATATCTCACTGGTCTGTCACAATGCTACTTGTCAATTTGTAACATACTTTGAACAATACAATCTAGTGAAGCTATGCATTGTGGTGGAACCTAAAATAGTATTCAGTTTTTCTGCAATATTACCTGATCTAGGTGGTGATGAGATTCCATCCTACTGCAACTGTATTCATAAAGACTGAATATAAGAATCTTTGTGTTATACACAGGGTTGAACCAGCGATTACTAAATGATCACTTTATTCACTAATGCTAAATAAAAATGCTCAGTGATGCTATATCAAGCCACATTAGCCTGAGTTACCCTAGAATTCAAAGGAGCTTCCGGATGTCTATCAAGGAGCTCTCTTCTCTCTCAGTGGGCATTATACCTCAATATAATTGTCTAATTTCTGGTGAAACCCCTGCCAGTCTGGATACTCTTTCAGTAGGCTAGACTAATGGGATAATTATTTTTAATGTATTTATAATCTATGCTTTTCTTGAGTGTGGCAAAAGGCAACATGAAATTAGTAAGTTGACTACTAAAAGACTGCAAGTCTGCGTAGGTTTACATTTTACTTTTCCTCTCAACCTCTCAACATTTCAAAATTAAAAAAAAGAGAGACACTTTCATTTTAGTAGTGGTGTTAGTATTATTGCTGTGGAGCTCTGGTATAAATTCAAACACACCATGAATACTGAGCTCCTAGAAAGGAGGGATAAGAAAAAAAGGGGGCACTTGGGAGCATGAGTGTACTAACGTGTCAGGGAAAGAGGGGGCAAATGCCCACCGAAAAATTGGAATATCTTTTACAATCTTATGTTTCCTCTGCTTGAGTAGAGCATTTAACCTATATAAATCTCGTGAACATTTCTCCTGCATATAACACACAGAACCACAAACTGTAAAGGTCTTTTTTTGCCACATTTTCCTTCCTTGGAGGTTGAAGAGAAAGTAAAGATGGAGCGCAGTGAATTAGGACTTTTTTACAGCAACGCTATGTATAACAAGATCATTTTTTTTCAGGTCTTTATTTCTCAGCTGGTAATACTGATTCATCCGACTACCAATTAAAACATCCGTGTGGGAAATTATGTTTTTTTTTTTTTTTTATTTATATACATACTTATAGTTTCTCTACTAAATGAAAAGTGAAAAATATAGCTATCAAAGTTTGAAGAGATAAACATTTCCATTTGAAAAAATTGAGTAAACGTGAGGATAAGCACAGCTAATCTTCATTTCTGTCCATGGTTGGTAAGTTGGACAAACTACTTGAATAAAATATTTCAAACAACTGCTAACATATATTTTCATGTTTTCTATTTGGAGATGCACAGCCTGAAAATGCTAATAAGTCCACGTTGTTTATTGAGAAACCGAACAGTGGATCAGTCAATGTCGGTAAGTAGTAAAGCATATATGGAAAAGTAATTGTTGAAACTACAGATCAATAAACCGTGCACATATTTATTTAGAAAGTGTTTTTTTTCCAGTAAGGGCACATTCCAGGTTTGTCCTGGAAAGTATGAACTCTGCAACACAGTTACAAAGTTATATTTTTAAGGGAGACATTAAAACTTTTGAATACGTGATGTAATTTTTAGAAATCACACACACACTCACTGACAGCCACACACTCAATGGCAGCCACACACTCACTGGCACTCACACACTCACTGACAGACACACATACACAATCACTGACAGACACACATACACAATCACTGACAGACACACACATTCACTGACAGACACACACACACACACACACACACTCACTGACAGACACTCACACACACACACTTACACATTCTTACACACACATACTTTATTTTATTGCTCTGGGGTCCTTCTGTCTGTTCCTCAGTGCTGTCTCGTGCGGTTTAGTGATGCTGGGTGCCGGAATATGACATCATATTTCGGTGCCCGGCTTCACTACAGAAGGCGTGCACGAGGGAGCAGTGAGGAGGTGGAACCCTGAGCTTCCTCACTGGTCATCCTCCTCTGCCAGGTAAGTGTTAACAGACTAGGCACCTGCAATGTGGGGAAAGCAGGTGCCTACTCTGCTCTAACACCAGCATGTACTTGCGGCTTGCCGGGCCGCAAAGATGATCCTTGTGGGCCACATGCGGCCCGCGGCCCGCAAGTTTGACATGCTTGGTTTAAACATACAGCAAAAGCGAATAGAAGTGCTTGTGTGACTTCTATTACTTTCCTGAATAGTTCACAATTCATGGTTTTCTTTTTATGAATTGAGCTAGTCATGGCTTAAAGAAACACTCAAACATTAGTACTACAAACATATATTGCTAACGTTAGAGTATTATTCTAACTATTTCTTGGCTGAGATTGTCATTACTGATAATCTCAGTCAAGTGTAGGGCTACTGCGCATGTCCAGCAATTGCCTCACTGCACTAATCAGCATCTCCTCATAGAGATGCATTGGCTTAATGCTAAGCATGAAGATGCTGAAAGTCAGTCCAGCAAATATTGCAGCAAGAGCCTCTAGTGGCTGTCACTAGAAATTACTTCAAGAAGCAATGTTTAATCAGAAAAGGGTGTGTTTGCATTAATAAGACTGCAGGGACAGTATCCTTGCATCAGAACCACTACATTAAGCTGTCCCTTTAACTTAGGTTCTCTCACTGAACCGGCTTTTCCACATAACCGGATTGCAGTCCACCTCTTAGCTCTCTTTACAGGGCAGAGAAAGGGCTCAGACAACGTGGTGTGTGACATGCAGACATCACACACATAATATGGTTAAAACTGACATAACAATCCCAGAACTCTCTTTCCAGGATGTCAGATACCAAGAAGCCAAAGGTGGAATTACACTCAGCAAAAAAAACAAACAAAAATAAAACCTCAAAATATTTAAAGTCTGGAAGCATTCCTACCTAAAATACAGCCCATACTGGTTCCTTGCAACGCAAAGGTGCTTAGAGCAACCCTTTAACACAAGATAAAGGCCACATGTGATTTTCTATTTATATAAAATGTGTTTCTTAGGACGAACGTAATCACAGGGTGCTACGGCTTAGCACTCGTTATAAAAGGTTTAACATTACATGTCCCATGATATCATTCCTTATCCAAGGATCTAGCACTTCATGTAAAGATAGTTCAGCCTATGTCAAGATTTAGCACTCCATACCTAAACCATTAACAATGTGAGTCCAAGGTCAAGGTGTAGTCATCTCAACATTCTACTTCTTATTTAAAAGTTGCATTATTTATTGACCATAAACGACTTGACATATAAATATTTCCTGGCATATATAGAACACCCAAGCCTCCATTGATAATATCAGTAATACTTCCACATTATTATTATTATGTTACGTTCTTCCAACCTGGACAGCATTGATTGGCATTTAGTGTTGGTTAGCCAATTGTTCTAAGCCAATCAATCTAGTCCAGGTTGGATGAATTTGAAATATAATAATGTACAGATCAGTGCTAAGTTGAGTTCTCCAGAAATGTAATTTATTATGCAAAAAATTCATATGTTGCACAAAAAAAAAAATACAATTTTTTCTTTTGTTAGAGCGCCTGAAGGACTGGATGGATGGATTTTAAACAGAAAACTATAACACATACTTCACTTGCTAAAATATTCATTTAAAATAAAACAAATACAAAATGATCATTTTGATAGCAATTTTGGCAAGTTCCACAATGTATTTTCAGCACTGTTATTTACAAGTATGGATTAAAAATGTAAAAAAAAAAAAAAAAAAGCTTAGAATTCACTTTCTCTTTTTGATATTTTGTTGAAAGGGGGCGATATTAAGTTCATTGCAAAAGTTGAAGCAAAAGATCTTCTTCGTAAGCCTGTTGTAAAATGGATGAAAGGCAAATGGATGGATTTAGCAAGTAAAGCTGGTAAACATCTTCAGTTGAAGGATACATTCGACCGTATTAACAAGGTATTTTGTTAAACCAGAATTCCACCATTTAGAACTCGTGTTAAAATAAGAAAATCTGAGATCCCAGATCAATGATGGCTAACCTTAGACCCCCAGATGTTACAGAACTAGATTTTTCATGACGTTCTCCAGTGCTAGATCGAATTTTAGATCATAAATAAATGGAATGCATACCTTCTTTGTTGGCTTAATTAATCCAGATGAGAGTTCTCAAAACTCTGGCCCTCCAGATGTTGATGAACTACAACTCCCATGATCCTCTGGCTATTTTATTCAAACACTCATGGGAGTTATCGTTCAGCAACATATGGAGAGCTAAAGTTTAGGGAACCCTAAACTAGATTATATAAAGAAGCAGCCTTACAGAAGCAGGTTATTCTCCTGATATAAACTGTATGGCTAAAGTACAACAAGTAGGCAAGGCAATTGTGATTCGATTTTGTAGATTCTAGATTCTGCAGCAATCTGGCTACAAACTGGTTGAGGTATTTTTAAAATGAATCTGATTACAGCAGTGAGATCCATTTTAAATATCATGAATTCATTTGGCTCACTATGGTTAAAATGTAGCTAATAGTGATAATTATTATTTTTTTTTTATAATTTGGAGTTTAATGAATAAATCCCAAAATGTGTGGCCCTGAGAGCATGGAGAGGCAGATACAAAATCCAGAAGAAAGAAATTAGCAAAAGAAGACCAAATTCACTATAGCATAAGTAGCAATGGGGCTTCTACATCTTATTTCTATATAAGTACTTACCCTACGCATTTCACCATGCTCAGTTCTTCATCAGGGTTTAGATTACATCAGATTACATTTGCTGCATATTAGCATTTAATTGTATTCTGAATTTTGTAAATCAACTTTATGATACTTTTTTTTTTTTTTTAATTCTTTATTTTTGTTATGCAAAGAGGTTAACATATCAGCCTGCAGTGCCTCAACAGCAGCAGCAGGCATAACAAGGTATTTAGTGTAACAACATATGATTAAATTGCACATTTTGTTAGGTAAACATGGTCATACTAGTCCTGTTATCAGGTATTAAGGTAAGTAGTGAGTCATAGATAGAAATTGTGCCGTGACTGGCTATTACTGGTTGTATAGTTCAAACAAAGAAAAGACCTCTGGCTAACCGTAAATTAAGACCTAAAATATAATATAATAAAAATCAAGTAACATAGTAATGTAGTACAATTATGGCGCTTCGGTTAGGTAACATCAGTTTCTGGTACGCCTGGAAAATGACTATGGTTGTGGGTGGCCAGGTTGGCCATCCAGCGTCAAGCTTATGTGTCGTGTGGCGTGTGTGCTGTACATTGGGCTAACCCACTGTTATTATAGTCGTGCGAGGGTTGAGTGTGTGTGGCCGTCGGGGTCGGTTAGTCCTTAACCTGTTTGCACATAACTGATGTCAGTGAGGGACAGCTACGCGGGTGAATTAGGCTATGCAAATAGTTTAGGTGGCCGATGAACAACTGGCACTCGCTGTCTTGTTAATCACACCCCTAGACTGGGAATAAACAGTGTTCCCAATGCTGAGGTTAGACGTGTTTTGGGCTTAGTCGGTATGTCCCCCATGTGTCCGTGTATGGGGTTGGGCCGTTAACATGGTGGGGTCTGTTGCCTGCTAGTATGTGGGGAGGGAAGAGTGTCGCCCACTCTCTTCCACTCAGGTTGGTGGGTCTGTTCCCATTCCCGTAAGCTTACTTATCCGGGGCAGGACAGGAGGCACTGTGTCTGGTGTGTTCTCTCCTCTCTGAGTGTGTGCTCTCCCCCTCCACCCTCCGATCTTCTGTCTGCTAGGTCAAATTGTGAGTTCCCTTCCCTCTGTGCCCTTACATCCTGCAGCTGAGCTAACACATACAGTCATCTCCCATAGTCTTAACAAAGTTCAATAACGACCAACTGTTGGCAGGTTAGGACGTGTAGATCTCCTTTTCTGATCGGCGTTATAGAGGGTGCTGCCGCCTGGTAGTGCCGCCGCCATCTTTCATCTCAGTGTCTCCGTCTTCTGGTAGCTTGGTTGCTGTGTGTCTCTGGGCGCTGACTCTCTGCTGTGTCAAGGGTTGAGTGGGCCCAGGGGGCAGCTGGAGTTGCTGCAGAAAGTCTGTTGGGTCTTCGGTGGCCGATAGGACATGGATCTCCTCCCCCCTTGGCACCACCAGGGTGCCCAGGACTCCCCATCGGTACCTGACGTTGTGTTCCCTCAGGAGCTTGGTGATGGGCAGGAACTTGCGTCTGGCTAAGAGCACTGAGAATGGTAAGTCCGCATATACCGTTATCTTGTTGGCATCTACCAATATACTGGGGCTCTTCCTAGAGCAGGCCATGATGGCCGATTTTACTGCTGCGTCTCGGGTTACCGCAATTATGTCCCTAGGAACGTCCGCTGGGGCGGTCGGAGCCTTCCTGATCCTGAAGGCCGACACAAATAGCGGTGCGTCTCCCGCTCGTTTGACCCCCATTGCCTGTGTCACCTTGTGGGCGAAGTCCAGCAGGGAGTCCGGGGTCACCGTTTCTGGTGCTCCCCGGATCCGGACATTCCTCCTACGGTGTCTCGCCTCCAGCGATGCCACCGTACGTGACAGGTTGTCAATCTGTTGTGTGAGGGTGTCCACCTGTGCTTGGGTATCTGCCTGTCGCTGTTCCCGGGATGTCTCTCTGGATTCCACTGCTGTAATCCGCTGCCGCAGCCCGCCAACCTCCGTCTGTACCCCTGCCAGGTCTGCCTTCCATACAGCTCTTAGGTCTTGGAGGAGTTTTTTTATGTCTCCTTTCGTGGAGGGAGAGGCATCAGAGTCCGAGTCTGCCTGCAGGTGTACTCCGCTGGTAGGTCGGGGCAAATCCTCTTCATCTATTGAGTCGCTGGAGTCGCTGGAGCCGCATGGTCTGCTCAGCGCCATTTTGTTGCGGGCCTGTGACCGGTCAAAGGAGAGTCTGATATCGGGATGATTTGCGCTCTCCGGACGGGCGTTTTTTTTGTGTTTTCTCCCCATTATATTCTAGAGGGTAGTGAGGCGTGTTTGGGGCTCGTTTCGGAGGTAATTCACTTGTAAAACAGCCGTTCTTTAGGGATTTGGAGCCGGAGCTATCCGCCAGCACGTCTGCTCTGTCTACTTTATGATACATTTTAAAGATTATCATGAACATTCTTATAATAATTTTTATACTTGCTTTTGTTTTATGTTTTCACTATATGCATTACTCTATTTCTATTTGTTACATTGTTTAGAGTGTTCTATATCATAACTACATGGAATAATCACAGCACAAAGAGAGTGTACATATATATAGACAGACATAACCAAACTTAGAATTTGTTTTCTAGTACAGCTTTTTTTAGTCAACTAGCTACAAGTCTCTGTAAATCTTTTAAATTTAATCTCGAAACAATCTCAATTAAACAAAGCATGTAGAATCAACGTGTTAGAATGTTAGAATTTATAGAATATTATATCCTACACACAGAAATATCTTCTATGAAATGTGACTGAAATATAATAATTTACCAGTTTAGCTCATATTTACCTATCTAAAATTATTTTTTAATTAACAATCAAATGCTAAAATATGTTTATAGATTTATACGTTTGAAATGCATATAATAAAAGCAAAGGAAAACTACGCTGGAAACTACAGATGTGAAGTGACATTCAAAGATAAATGTGACAGCTGTTCATTTGATCTTGAAGTCGCTGGTAAGGCCTGTTAATGTCAACGTCTGCGTTCCTCTATGTCTGCATCTAAAAGCATGATACTGTTTTAAAAAAAATGACTCATAGCCAAGATACGCATGCCAAAAATAATTAATAATAGCATTCCGAGACTTGTTAGGATTGCTTTAAAAATTCCATTTGTGGTTCTTTATATAATTTTAATCTTTGTTCATTGTATTTAATACATAGCTGGCTGTAAGGTATTCATATGATTTTTATTGAACCAACAGCATAATATTTTGTGAAAGTTTTCTGTGGACTTCATTCTAGGAATAAACTGAGGCATATCTTTTGGCCCGAGGTACTGCTTATTTGACTTGAAGAGGAAATGTCACATCTTTGAAAGTAAAAATAAAGAAACACTCTAGGCACCATAACCACTTCAAGGCATTAAAGTGTTTATGGTCCTGAAGTCTGCAGGCACCACGTCTCACACCACTCCTAAAAGGCTTTAATCGAGATTCTTCGTCTACAGGAGGCTGAAGCCCAACCTCCAATAATGATATGGCAGGGGCTATGTGCCATACTAGATCATGCAGGGATTGGAGAGGCAATTGGCTGAGATCTAACCCTGGTATGGCGTGAAGCAAATCAGAGCTGCGCCTCTGCCGTATTGTCATTGGTGGCTGGGCTGCAGGCTGCCAGGGACCGAGCATCTCTATGAGTAAACCGTTTAGGAGTAATGCAGGACCTGGCACCCACAGATTTAATACACCATAACCACTCCAATGTGTTAAAGTGGTTATGGTGCCCACAGTGTCCCTTTAATGCTTGAAATGTGCTCATGGGTACTTAAGATCTGCTTGGAAAGTACAATATGTACAATATGTATGTACACTTGGCATCATTTTACATTACATTTTCATACTTGTCACAATGGAAATAGTAGAAATTTACTTTTATTAT